>NC_051163.1:153558458-153716318 GCF_013339745.2 Dermacentor silvarum | reverse complement strand
ATGCAATGCGACGCCGTCCGCCCGACTTATGGGCATTCTGGACAATGGAGCCTTCTCCGCTATAACGCAAGGCCGCACACTGCTCTCGCGTGACAGAATTTCTCGCCAGAACAGATTACTGGTACTTCCCCATCCGCCATATGCGCCTGACCTCTCCCCATGCGCTTTTTTTCCCGTTTCCTCGTGTGAAGAGAGCCCAAAAACGTCGCTGGATGGGGAGCGTGGAGGCCATTCAAGACGCCACGACAAAGGAGCTGACAGCCCTGCCAAAAGAAGCGTTTTTGAACTGTTTTCAAGGCCTCAAGAAGCGTTGGAAGCTGTGTATAGACTGCAAGTGAGACTATTTCGAAGGGGTGCTGCACAAATGATTTCAACGTTAAACTCCTTTTTTTTCTTAATGGGCTGAGTCTCGGAACTGCACGGACAAAGGTTGTACGAGTTTGTACGCACCTGTATTAAGCGTACATTGATCAAATTGGCAATTGCCACAAGCAGAACTGGAAGTTCGAAGAGGAAGCAGAAAAATCCGTCCAAAGTATCTCCCTCTGTCTCGTTAGTTGCACGATCATAAGAATCCTGATCACGTGTCATCACTACTTACACCCCCAGCGCAAGAAAGAATGCTGATCACACTAATGTCAAGAATAATCTCCGAAGGAGAAATGCGGCGCTTTCTTCTTTTTTTTCGGTGTCATGCCACCGTCGTCGTGCTGTCATGATTGATTTGTCGTCGTGTCGTCATCTTCCCACCGTCGCAACGCCGCCCTCCTCGGCCAACCAGAACATGTCGACCATAATTTACGCGGCCATCAGAATCACTATCATCGACGCCATCAGTACAGTACATCCGAAGTATTGTTTGCGGCTTTTTGATCGCTTACAGTCGATTTCCTTTACTTTTAACAATTATCTGCGATGCTTTCTGCACAATTTATTTAAAGCTGATGCGATTTTCGTCTACAGGTATCCCTCCAACGCCATGCCAGCCTTGCACAAGTACTTCCGTTACGTGAACACTGGCACCGTTTTCAATCAATTCGAAAGAATTGAAAGTATAGCGGTGTGCCAAAAAAAATTCGAGGACGCTTAAGCTTCACCTATACAATAGTGGAACGCGATACCATTCAAAAATCCCTGACTGCTTTGCAGGCTTCCTGGCAACTGCAGCTTTTTTTCTCCGAGGAGGCGAACGCCATCTGGATGGTGTTTTTGCAATGAACAAACCGGCGCGCGCCGCTGTACGAATGGTAGAAATGCTGAAAAAGGGGTTTGTGTTTCAGTTTGTGCCATAGGAGAATTGCGTTTTCTTGTATATTCAAATTACAATCCGACGATATCACGTCTGTAGGTTGTGGCTAAGTCGTACTTTACGATTTTTCTGACACATTGTACTTTGAGAAATTGAATTAGCTCACTAAAGCCTCTTCGGCACACGGAGGTCTTGCGTGGTCGGGGTGGTTCGGGATGCCTTTCTCGGCCACGGACGCCGACAGCGACGCCGGATTTTCTGTGACACGGGGCATTTAACGCTATCGCGTTAAAAGCAGTTCGTGGGCATCTCTTCCCTAGCGTGGAGTATCGCGAGGCAGCGGCAGGTCACGCAGGCCGACATCTCCCTCTTTCTCCAATTAAGGTTCCTCTCTCTCGCTTGGGGTCTACGAGACGTATCGGGCTAAATATTTTGGAGGGACTGAGTAGACGTTGCGTACATACCTGAGGCATATCGCACGAGTACGATATGCTACAGGATCGTAATAGATCGTAAGGGCAGTAATTCAATACCAAGTGCATAAATTATTCTTGCGAGAATGCCAGGCGCCGGAGCAGCCTCAGACTGCCTTATATTAGGGGCGTGCCAATTTATTCGGAACTTTCGGACGACTCGAAGTGCCCTATTAAATTCGGTATTCGAATCGAATAGTCACTAATTGTACACGCGAATATTTTTCGAATACTTTCGAACGTTTCAAAACGTCGACTACGCCCAAATAAACATAAAATTGGAGCAAAAGTACGGTAAACGTTTACCACTGCGGGCATAGTAGAGATAGAACATGAGAACTAGCGTAGTGGAGCAGGCTACGTCGCTTAGGTAGCCATACGTTACAGGCTGTACGGCGATCACTTGCGCTTTTGGAAGAGCTCTCTCTGTGCAGGCGAATGAGGTAATTGTTTTCTCCTAAAGCTCTATTTGTGTTTTTATAAAACAACGCTTCACAATGTACTATGTAATGAAAGAAACTTGCCAACTTAAGATATTGGGATCTTAACATAGTTGTATATTGTTATAAAGGCTATTCATTATTCTAAAATATTCGAAAAGTATTCGATTTCGATTCTCTGCGATTCGCTCCTGGCCCTATTCCATTCGTATTCGATTCGGTCTGAAAAGTCACCGTTCGCACAGCCCTACCTAAATGTTTGTAACAGTAATTAGGTTCTCTTTTCGACGAGTTGAGAGATCAAACAACCGATTTTTATTTCAAGCGTTGCACAAGACAATGTATAAGCCGCGGCTATCACGTATGGAAGCTCTTGCGAAGCGCTTAGCAACTCGCCGTCGGATAAGGCTGTTCTTAATGTGCTATACAGTCGAACCCGGATATATCGAACCCGCATATAACGAATTATTGTGTATAACGAACAGCTGTAAAATCCCCTTGAATATTCCTGTATAAAACTTTCATTTTACATATCGAATTACCTATATATCCTACTTTTCGTTGAGATCCCCTTCAGATTCGATATATCCGGGTTCGACTGTATTCAGGATTTTCCACATATCTGCGAAGTTTTCTTTTTAATGTTTCGCGGCACGGCAACACCCATTTTTGAACAGTATTCCATCTCCACAGTGTTCTTATAAACACTGATCGATCTCCGATTAGACCTGTTTAATTTCCTGTTTTCTCCATGGTACAGTTATTGCAGGACGATTACAATCGTTCCATAGCCAATGAGTAATTACGCGTACTCACAAGAGATCATCTTCGCTCGGCAGTTGTCCGTTTCTTCGGCTCGAGTGGCGTTACGCTGTCGCTACGCTTTCCTTGCTGCTGTCGACAGTTGAGTTTACCTGCAAAGGAGTGGAAAATTGGGTCACTTAAGTACCGTTACGTGATTTGAATGCGAAGGCACTGTGACTTCTCTAATTAATTGGTTACGTCCATGATACTTGACGTCATACATTGTAATATGTCCTTCACAACTCTACCTTAATCCACCTTGCTCTAATTTGTACTAATCTTAATCCACTTAAACCCACCTTAATCCACCTTACTGCAATTTGTAACAACCTTAATCCACTTAAATCCATCTTAATTCACTTTACCTTAAGCCACCTCACTCCAACTTGTTCTCCAACTAATTCACATTATTTAGCCACAATTACTACTAATTAACGTTGTTAATCCATTTACTATCTTCCGTATTACTACTGGCGTCATACAAGACGCTGATGACGTCACACTAATTATTGATACCACTCGTTAAAGACAACGCCGGCTTTCCTGCCTCATGGGACATACTATAATGATTTCGCTTTAATAAACGATTACTGATATCGTCGGGGGAAAAAAGCCGCCATGGGGCCACGGAGTGCGGAAGCGCTCCACATGGGCTCCTGCTTTCACGCTATTTTCCATGGTCCAAGGCTAGAAAAGTTCTTGGTTTTTGTGCTCGTCGATTCAGCAAGTCGCAAGGAACAGACTGACACCTGCCACTAAGCAGTGAGTGGACATCTCCTACCGCAATCGAACTGTTGACATCTCGAGGCTGCAACCCTCCGTGCTAACCTTAACGCTGCGGTAGCCTGCCGAGCGCGTGGGCACGCTCGGCTCGTGCCCGCGTGGAATGCGCACAGAGTTCGATTGAGAGCGTCCTGTGCCTACATCGACGAAGAAAGCGTCGAGGAAAACACCACCTGGTCTCCGCCGCCTATACTTTCGAGGAAAACAGATGGCTACCCAGCTACAAGCGGAACCGACAACAATGCAAACCGATGGGACGGACGCGAATTCCGCAACGACGTCGGCACGGACCTACGATGCTAAACGCGGGAAAACAACCGGAAATCAACACATTGAAGAAAACAAGCATCGGAACCCATAAAAGCGCATAATGAAATGCCGAAACCGGAGCCTAAGCCCACACCGCAACCGTCAAAACAACGCAACCAGAAGATACCGCCGTTTCCAACCGACGACTTCAATATTATCTACAGGCCACAAGTCGGACTCGACTTATCGAAATGGAACCTAACTGCAGTAACCCACGCCATCGGAAGATCCAGCGGCCTCACGCAACAGGACTTCCACGATAACTTTCGAGTTCAGACGCAGAGGACAGAAAACGTCATCATTGCGAGTACCGCCGACACTGAACGCGCAAGCAAGCTCACAAGCATAACGACCATCCACTTAGGGGGCACCTTCTTCGAAGTGAATCCTCACGTGAGACATCCCGACGACGTAAGTAGAGGCGTCATCTACGGTCTCCTGCCAGGTACCAGTAGTATCGAAATCGTAGCTGGCCTCAGAGTCGATCCGAGATACACGGTTCTCAGCGAACGCATGCTTGGTCGATCGTCCACAGCTGTCATCACTTTCGACGGGCCACACGTCCTGTACTACATCACCTACCAAAGTGGGGACTATCGCTGTAAGTCCTATCGAAAGTCCGTGTAGTACTGCCGGACGTGTGGTGCCATTAGACATAGACAAGACATCTGCCCCAGTCCCAGAAAACACTTCTGCTAAAAGTGCGGACAAGACGCAGTACTCGAGGATCACGAATGCCTACTCAAGTGTAAAATATGCAAAGAAGCACACGAGACCGCTGGAAAGGAGTGCAAGAAGAGGCTAAGACCCAACCCACCACCTTACCAAGTGAGACAACAACTTAACAAGGCAAAAGTCCGAGACAGTCATTGGAATTAAAGCAGCGATGACGAATTTCACAAGCTAGAGAACCCGTCCACAAGCTCGGGCAGCGCACCGCGACGCCATGCCGGCCGAAGCAAGTCTAGGTCTAGATCTATCGTACCATCGAGGTCCAATTCTGGCACGAGATCCCGAACGCGCTCCGTTCAACGAGTCAACTATGCTGCTGAAGCGCGGGGTTACTCCCACAACACGAGCACTTCGGATTTCTCGACTGCAGACACCGCGGCGCTCAGGGCTCTGGAGAACATTGTTCGAAATCAGCAGAAGGCGCTGCAAAGCCTTCGCGACCAGAAACAAAGTCAAGGCGCCGTCATCGACAAGCTCACACAACTATCCCAAGAATGAGAAGAAATTATACACAAGCAGAATGACAACATCGAGAAGCTCACTCAATTATGTCAAGAACAGCTACTAGCTAAACAACAAGCCAAGAACCCCATGAAACAAGAAGTTGAAGCTGTCGTGGAGGAGAATATTGTCCCCAGTCATCGAAACGAAACTCGAGGCTCTAATTGAATCGAAGCTCACGGCGATAGTAGAGTCCAAGCTCAAAGCAATCGTACAGGCGAAATTGCAGCCGATCAATACCAAAATCGGCAACAAGTTCACAACACTCATCCACACCATGGACACACATACAGCCCAAATCAATGAGGTCAAATCGCAGCTCACTAACTTCATAGCCCATGTCAAGAACAACTGCATGAGCCACGCGGAACTTGAGGAAGGGCACCGAAAGAAGAAACGACGGCCAGACGCCTTCCTGCTCGAACTCTCTTGAACGGGAGTACGTTAACGCACCTGGGACTCCTGTGGATGGCAACCCCTAACTGCAAAACGCCCATATCGCAATCGACTTTCCGCACCTGGCATTGGAAATGTAGATCCTACAGACCCCGCTGGGCAAATCTACAAGAATATCTAAAGACAAATCAACAAGACATCATCGCCCTCCAAGAGACCAACAACAAAACAGTTAGGCTTCCAGGATACAACACCCTCACTGTAAACACAAGAACCGCCATACTTCTCAAGAAGACAATTACGGCCCAAGCACACAGGATATAAGACACTACGATTGAAAACACTATCGTGGAAATCATACCCGACCGCAAGTCGCACCAACGCCTCTACGTGGCTAACGTATACAGCCCACCGCGAGACCAGCTCGCGGACTACGATCACTACATCCGCGAACTCCGAAAGCGCACAAGAGGCCATTGGCTCGTAGTCGTAGGGGACTTTAACGCCGCGCACACCGCCTGGGGCTATGCCACCACCACGAAGAAAGGCGCGAGAGTCCCCGACGCCACTCAGTAACACGGCCTCACGTTGTGGAAAGATTCGCTCCAGCCTACGAGAGTGGGAAACAGCGTCTCAAGAGACACCAACCCCGACCTTACCTTTACGCGGGACGTGAAGAACGCGTAAAGTAGTGATGTGGTGGTAGTGACCACCACATCGCTCAACTCGGCATCGAGCACGTACGCCGACCGGCCAGGACTGGCACGGCAAGACTAACGCAATGGAATGCCTTCAGAACCGAGTTCGACGATGAAACCACCATATCGGACATCGACGCCTGGCTCAAAAAGATCTTGGATACCGCCGAACGCTTCACAAAAATCATCCAACTTGATGACGACCACTCCGCCATAGACACCCACCTACTCCACCTCTGCGAGGCCAGAAGGGCCCTACTCAAGAGATGTAAGAGGCCGAAACTCAACAAGCAACTCAGGAAAAGAATCGCTCTATTGACAGAACAGTCGCAAGAATATGCTGAACAGCTAGCGAGACACAACTGGCGTGTCTTCTGCGATAAGTTTCAGGGCACGCTCAGTACCAAGAAAACGTGGCACCTGCTGCGCGCTCTCCTCGACGAAGGCCCCACCAATACGCTGCAACGGCAACACATCCGTCGATTAGCACACAAGTACGACGGCTCGGGAGTGGTGGCGTGGAGCAGACGTAGAACACCCGACCTCAAATCTGAAGGTCGTACGTTCGAATCCTACTCCAGTCCACTACATTTTCAGGAATGGAGTGGTGCCTGACACCGGCAAAAAAACTAAATATATTACTGAGGGCTAGTGGAGCTATACTAGTTCCGGTGCAACCAAACTAGGATGGCCCACTAAGTTTCATCAAAGTCACTCCCTCACCAGAACAGGAATTGGCCTCCCTGGTGCAGTATTCGGGCACTACCTCCCTCATGTTTCCGACAATTAACCCGTGGCCCTTAGTCCCCAGCGGCTGCGGAGCACCTGACCAAGGCGGCGGTCAGACCTGCGACGTGGCAGAGGGTGCTAAGAATCTCTGTGTTCGGATAGGCCGCCCATGGAAACTGAACCTGGCAACGTTCAACACGCACACCCTCTCGAGTGAGGCTAACTTAGCAGGACTATTTGAGGAATTATCAGGCATTGCCTGGGATATTATTGGCCTTAGTGAGGTTAGAACTGGTGAGGCTTACACAGTGCTGACTAACGGCCACGTCCTCTACTACAGAGGCCTTCTAGATAAGAGAGAATCCGGGGTGGGATTTCTAGTTCATAACAACATAGCGGGCAACATTGATGAATTCTACAGCATTAATGACAGGGTAGCAGTCGTCGTAATATAGCTGAATAGGAGATACAAAATGAATGTTTTACAAGCCTATGCCCCAACCTCCAGTCACGATGATGAAGAAATAGAACAGTTTTATGAAGATGTTGAATTAGCAATGAGAAAGGTGCAAACTCAGTATACTGTAGTCATGGGCGACTTCAATGCAAAAGCGGGGAAAAGCAGGTTGGTGAGCAAGCAATTGGCACCTACGACATCGATTCTAGGAATGCAAGAGGAGATATGTTAGTAGAATTCGCGGAAAGGAATAGGCTCCGAATAATGAATACCTTCTTCAGGATGCGCAGCAACAGGAAGTGGATCTGGAAAAGCCCTAATGGGGAAACAAGGAATGAAATAGACCTCATACTCTCTGTCGATCCAAGCATAGTGCAGGATGTCGAAGTGTTAGGCAAGGTAAAGTGCAGTGACCCTAGGTTAGTGAGGTCTAGGATTTCTCTCAATTGGAAGAGAGAAAGAGTGAAATTAGTCAAGACGAAACAGGCCAACCTAAACGCAGTAAGGGTTAAAGCAGACCAATTCAGGCTGGTGCCCGCAAACAAATATGCAGCTTTAGAACAGGAAGATAAAGATAACATACAGGTAATGAATGAAACCGTAACTAGGCTGATCTCAGAAGCAGCAATTGAAGTGGGAGGTAAGGCACCAAGGCAACCAGTAGGTAAGCTCTCCCAAGAAACAAAGGACCTAATAAAGAAACGACAAAACATAAAAGTGTCAAACTCGAGCGACCAGATAGAATTCGCTGAACTGTCAAAACTGATATTCGAAATTATAACGTGGGAAACGTTGAGGAAGCCGTAAAATATGCATGCAGCATGAAATCAGTAAGAAGAAGCTTGGCATAGAACTAGGCAAGATGTATGCACTGAAAGATAAGCATGGTAATATCATCAGTAATTTCGATGACATAGTAAAAGCAGCGGAAGAATTCTATACTGACCTGTACATTGCCCAAAACAGCCAAGCTACTTTCATTCGAAATAGTGATGAACCGGATAAAGACGCTCCTTCTATAACTAGCAATGAAAGTTAGAAGGGCCTTGAAAGACATGGCCAGGGGAAAAGCTGCTGGAGAAGATGGAATAATAGTAGATTTAATTCAAAGATGGCGGAGATATCATAGTTGAAAAGCTTGCGGCCATTTATACGCAATGCCTCAAAACTTCAATGTGTAGCAGAGAGCTGGAAGAACGCCAATATTATACTTATCCATAAGAAGGGAGACGTTAAAGAATTGAAGAATTACAGACCCATTAGATTGCTTTCAGTATTGTATAAAATATTCACCAAGATTATTTCCAATAGAATCAGGGCAACACTTGACTTCAGCCAACCAAGAGAACAGGCTGGCTTCAGGAAGGGATATTCTACGATGGATCATATCCATGTCATCAATCAGGTAATCGAGAAATATGCAAAGTACAATCAACCGCTCTATATGGCTTTCATAGATTATGAAAAGGCATTTGATTCAGTAGAGATACCAGCAGTCATAGAGGCATTGCGTAATCAAGGAGTACAGGAGGCATACGTGAATATCTTAGCAAACATCTACAAGGATTCCACAGTTACCTTGGTTCTCCACAAGAAAAGTAGAAAGTTACATATCAAGAAAGGGGTCAGGCAAGGAGACACAATCTCTCCAATGCTATTCACTGCATGCTTATAAGTATTCAAGCTCTTAGACTGGGAAGGATTAGGAGTGAGGGTCAACGGCGAATATCTCAGCAACCTTCGGTTTGCAGATGACATTGTCCTATTCAGCAACAATGGAGACGAATTACAACAAATGATTGAGGACCTTAATCAAGAAAGTGTAAGAATTGGGTTGAAGATGAATATGCAGAAGACAAAGACAATGTTCAATAGCCTGGCAAGGGAACAAGAATTCAGGATAGCCAGTCAGCCTCTAGAGTCTGTAAAGGAGTACGTTTATCTAGGTCAATTACTCACAGGGGACCCTGATAATGAGAAAGAAATTCACAGAAGAGTAAAATTGGGTTGGAGTGCATACGGCAGGCATTGCCAAATCCTGACTGGGAGCTTACCACTGTCGTTGAAAAGAAAAGTGTACAATCATTGGATTCGACCGGTGCTAACGTATGGTGCAGAAACTTGGAGGTTAACAAAGAAGCTTGAGAACAAGTTAAGGACCGCACAAAGAGCGATGGAACGAAAAATCTTAGGAGTAACGTTAAGAGACAGGAAGAGAGCGGTGTGGATCAGAGAACAAACGGGGATAGCCGATATTCTAGTTGACATTAAGCGGAAGAAATGGAGCTGGGCAGGCCATGTAATGCGTAGGATGGATAACCGGTGGACCATTAGGTTTACAGAATGGATACCAAGAGAAGGGAAGCGCAGTCGAGGTCGGCAGAAAACCAGATGGAGTGATGAAGTTAGGAAATTTGCAGGCGCAAGTTGGAATACGCTAGCACAAGACAGGAGTAATTGGAGATCGCAGGGAGAGGCCTTCGTCCTGCAGTGGACATAAATATAGGCTTATGATGATGACCTTGTATACAAAGAGAGCGAGCTCGTAACGCCTTTGCGGGAAAGGAAAACACAAACAAATATCACTACACATCACTTTGCATAATTCACGAAAAGAATACTCGGACATTCCGCTAGCTATATCTTCGGTGTACATTCGTGAAACGCAGTAACCAAGATTTATGCATTTAAGGCTTTCGACGCGTTGCTACCTCAGAACTTGTGGTTGGTGTGACCGACTCTGAGATCTGTAGCGCGTTGCATCACGTTAGCGTGTGCTATTTTTTAATATCTAGTTTTTATGTTTTTTTTTCTCCTTCTATCACCTTTTATTCCATTAACCCTTTCCCCCAGCAGCCAGCCGGTGCGTTTATGGGTTTCCCTCTCTTTTTCCACCTCGTTCATTCTGAAGCGTCAGAATCGTGGATCAAAGACTAAACACCGTTCCCGCCGACACTCTTGCGAGTGTAGTTGAAAAACCCACCGCTACGCGGCGCAACATGTCCATTCACAGCCACTTTGGTTCACAGTCGTTCCCACCACTTCCCGCAGCGAGCTATATGTCCCGCAGAGTAAAGCGGAGCGCTCCTGCACTCGTCCTGCTTTTCGTCCTACTATGGCGTCCCCGGGCTCCAGAATTTGTTTCGTCATCCTAAGCGTCTCGTTTTGTCTCGCGCTCCATCTCGGTTCGTGCACTAGTCGAACTCAAGACGTATACGCTCTGAAAATGGACCACACCGAACAAAGCCGCGTCAAAGTTCGTCAGAGGACAATCAGGGACGCGGCGACGGGTTCCTCCGCCAGCCTACCAGAGATCCAGCCGTTCGCCTTCTCCAAGAACAGCGCCCTGGGTCAACGGGCCAGCGTCGGCTGCCTCGTGATCGGCGGCACGGGACCCTTCCAGTTCCGGTGGCAACACGACGGGCGCCCGATCGTGAACAGCGCTTCGAAGTACGCGAAGACCAAATCGGAAGACCTCGCCACCGTAGTAATCGAGAAAGTTGGCGCCGAAGACGTCGGCAACTACACCTGCCTCGTGAGCAACGCGTTCGGTACCGACAGCTACACGGCGCCTTTGGATGTCGAAGGTAAGACCCGCCTTCCCTGGCACTTGGCTATAGGAAAAAAACCACAAGCGTGGCTCAGTTAGTTTTCCAGCATGTGGTGCCAAAGGATGGACTGTATACGGCTAGTTGGTCTATCAATGGCACTTGCCGGGCGAGAAGCTACGTCCTTTGTGTTCGAAGGGGCTTCGTCCTAAATGAAGTTAGTGCCCTTTTTGGAGCAGTGAAGCCTTCTTGGGGGCATCCTAAGAGACAGTGCAAGAGTTCGAAGTGGGAGGTGCGTTCGTCCTCGTCTCTTCCTTGCGTTTCTTCCTTGTGTCTGAGACCGATTTCTCGCGCTAAGCTTTACAGTCAACCTGGTGTCAACCACGTTGATAAGAACTATGTATACGTTGAGTAGACTCAACAAGTTCAAAGACTTTGCCCGTTTTACCCTTTCTGCTGCCGACGATCACCTGTTATCTATACTACAGAGGATTCTACACGCAAAAAACGCGAGAGACAGACGACATGGTATGCGTCCTGAGCGCTTTACAGATCATGCACAGCTATATGTTGCTACGACAGCAAAGCCACCTGTATAGTACAGTGAACTCTCGTTAAGACGAACTCGGTTAAGCCGAATTCTCGCATATAAGGAACAGCATGGGAACGCTTGTTTGGTTTTCCACAGACTCAATGCAAACAAAAAAACAAAAAAAAAACGCTTAGGACGAACCACCTCAGACGTACTCTTCGGTTAAGACGAACATTCGGAGTGACCACCACCG
Organism: Dermacentor silvarum; assembly: GCF_013339745.2. Classification (NCBI taxonomy): domain Eukaryota; kingdom Metazoa; phylum Arthropoda; class Arachnida; order Ixodida; family Ixodidae; genus Dermacentor; species Dermacentor silvarum. The sequence continues at coordinate 153,704,414 of NC_051163.1, read as the reverse complement.
CTACGATTCTGGAAGCTAGGGTGCCGGAGCCTGTACGGATGACGTATGAGGCGGCGGACGCCTGCTTGAACTCCCTAGTGAACTTTTTTCACTAGCATGAAGGCACGGAATGATTTTTAAGGTCATTAGCTGAGACGATGTCGTTTGTGGCGGCTCGCTGATTTGCACAGAAGCGACAAACATCCATCAAGGACAGGATGAAACCAAGCAGGAGTACCACGTACTTGAAGACAGTTTTCTATTAAGTTCAGCTAAATAAATGCTTTTTATGTCATTTTTCCCCTGTTGTAAGTCTACTTCGTTTACCGTTTAAAGTAAGATGAAGTTCGTCTTTTAAGACGAACTTTACATAAGGGGAACAAATTTTCATGGTCCCTTCGAGTTCGCCTTAAAGGGAGTCTATCGTATATATATATATATATATATATATATATATATATATATATATATATATATATATAGTAAATGCGTCGTGAACACATGAGGATTGAACGATGCCGAGTGCGTCGACGGAGACAGTGTACAAAAAACTCCGAACGTTTTGCGGTCTCTGTTAGTGCGTTGAATAATACATATATATTTTCTGGAACACGCGCTGAAAAGTAAGCACAGTCCTGAAACCACAATATCTGCGCTTACCCAAGGCGCGGACTTAGGCTAGCTTACGCTACCGCTGAACAGAAGGTATCGGGTTCAACCCCTATTGCGGCTGTTCAGTCACAGCTTACTCATACCGACGGGCTCGAATTTCAACGCTTCCAACCTCAGAGCCGCGGCACTGCTGCCAGAAAGGCGCCTATTCAACGCACGTTATTGAAATCCACCTGGACAGCTCCCCTTACGGCGCTTCTCATGGCGCCTGTGTGACCTTGGGGCGTGAAACCCAAGCGAGTGGTATATTTGCAACCAGTACTTTTTTCTTCCATGTCCAATTCTCACCTATGTTACGCACACGATGGGATTTCATGCTCGCAAGATACGCCTGCAGACAGCCCATCACTAACTATTTTCCCGACAGTACACCTAGCAGGCCGAGTGTTCCAACACGGATGCTATCAGCATTGAACTGACACTCACGAATAATAAGAAGTAGAGCTGCGTTAGTGAGAGGAGGCGTAACGTAAGATTGATGCTTGCTAAGACAAGAAAAAAAAAGGACATATTGGTGACCACGCTGTCCTAATGTTTCCTCAATCGGGTCATCGCGACTAGATTAATTTCTACAGCGTCTGCTCAGGTCAGTTGATAGTTTGTCGATGAAGCCCACAACATTGCATTCAGACGGAATCGAGCACTAAGCCTAGCAAAGAATAAGCCTGCACCAGAACGACTTAAATACGAGAATGTATGTTGAAATTCATCAAGTCTAATTGACCTATCGGCCCTTGGGTTTCAGCACGAAATTCAGAAAAGAAGAGCTTGACTTTATGTTTTAACCAATAGTAATTAACGCTTTTCCGTCCAATCAACTGCAATTCAGTTTTGGGAGAATATCACTATAAACTGATCTAGCGTTGCTTTTTGTACATTTACACTGACTGAAACATGCTCCTGTTTCTCGCACTAAGGCGGCTCCATCGGCCGCGGAGACCACTCACATGTCGCGCCGACCATCGTTCACGGCTTTTCTCGGCAACAGCGACGCAAAGTTGCAGCTGCAGCCGTCGTGCGGCGCCACTTGTCCACTACTTGCAACGGTTTCCCTTCTTCCATAGCCCCGCGGACTCCGTGAGCTCATAGTTAGTCTGCTTCGGCACTGTTGAACATGTACCTCTGGCTACTTCTCACTACAGCATCGCTACTGAACTTTCCTCAACTTGCTGCTTCGCAGGACAACGGTAAGCGGCAGCGACGCTTAGCGACGCGACCACTCGAGACGAACGCAGTCGTTCGAGGTTAAGCTTCATATAAGAAAATGACGCAACTGTTCCGGGCTTTTAGGAATTCCGGAGGTGATGCCGTTCTCGTTTTCGAGAAACGCCGTAATGGGAAAGAAATCGTCCGTGACCTGCGCCCTGTCCAGCGGTCAGGGTCCCTTCCGCTTTTCGTGGCTGCACGACGGAAAGCCGCTCGATAACCGGGGACGAGCGGCTGTGAAGACGGTTACGGACGACATATCGGTGATGACCATCGAGAGCGTGACAGCGGCGGACCTGGGCAACTACACGTGTGTCGTCTCCAACAGAGCCGGCACCGGAAGCCACACCGCTGCGCTCTACGTCGAGGGTAAGTTGCCGCCGAAACGGCTGTGGCTAAAGAACGGTGTAATATATACATGTATCTTACACCGTGGGCTAAAGCTATGTGCTGCAGTTTTTATACTTTAGTCGCAGAAAAAAAAAGTATCTTGCCCGCTATTATCGCTCCCTTCTTTCGAGTTTCTTCGCCGCTGCCCGCGCAACTGCGACAGTGGAGGGTGTACGTTCTACAATGGTAGCTGAGATAAATGCAAAATCCGCTTAATTAGAAATTAATTCGTCCTTCACGTAATTGAGTCCCGCCTGCGCTGCCGACGAGGACATATATAATTTCATTTGTACTCGTTCGCCAATCTCAAAGGCTGTGCGACGTTCTCGGACAGTTTGCCACTTTGAGTGCCTGCCTGCCTGCCTGCCTAGCCGCCTACGTCTTGGTGCTCTCATGGTCGTTTCGTTAACTTGGTATGTACCAAAATTGGCATAGTGTGGCAACAGTGTATGGCGAACACAAATGATAGGTCATGACATGAATATCATGACCCGAGTGTCACGTAGGTCATGAAACAGTCGCCTACGTCTTGGTGCTCTCATGGTCGTTTCGTTAACTTGGAAGGCTCCCCGCACACTGCTTCGCATAACATACATTCCCACAGGGCGTGGGATCTGCCGGCTTTTTTATCTTACTCTTTTGTCTCTCACACCCCACTCTCTGACCTGGAGTAGCATGACAGGCCTGACGCTATAGGCTAGCCTCTCCAGGTATCATTGAATTTCTTTTCTCGCTCTGCTTGGATTAGCAGGCTATGCCCCTTGATATATTATTCTGCAATGCTTCCGCTGGTATAACTACTGTCTTCTTTAAAAAATTGCTGGCTCTCCCGTAATCGAGAGTAGATGTAAGCATAAAATGGCTACCATATGGCGCCTTTCGCTGCCTGTGGTGCCGCCTCCTTCAAATGCTTTTCTTTTTCCAACAGTGTATGCCCTGTATCTGCCTTTTGAACGTCGCAATGGGAAATGACAAATAAAACTTCACCATTATAGAAGTTACAGCTTGAGTGATATTGTGAACAAAGATTAGGAAGAACTCGGAAGCAAGATTTTTTGTAACTTGTTTGGGTAGTAACTACTGTATGTAATGCGGTCCTTTACAAAGGGTGGGCGAGTGAACACATTTTCTTAAGTTTTGACTGGTTTCTCGGATGATCTCGTTTTGTTCTCGCAGCGATGCTCGGATGTTCTCGTTTGAGTCCGTTTGAGTGCCTGGATAACGGCTCCGACATTGGGCTCAAGGTCACTTGAAGGTCACCGACGACGGCGACCTTCAAGCGACCTTGAGCAGCGATAGCAAGATTTAGCGCTGCGAGGTGATGGCGTCTCAGAACACTGGCCTCAAGAGAAGCGGCGTTGCAGGAGCCGCACACCTCAATGGTGCTGTACATGAGACCGAAGGAGAACCGTCCGCGTTGGTTAGCGTCGGAGGAAACGATTACACAAATTTAGCTTGACGTTCACCACGGTGTGTGGTATGCACACAGCTGCTCAGTGCGAACGCTATCGGGTGTACGCCCAACGCTTATGCCAGCAGTGGAAGCCGATTGAGCAAATCGTGAAAGTGCGTCCGCTTGATTTCGTCGCTTTCGGAGCCAAACGAACTTCGCGTCTCTGGAGACCCTCTAATGCTCTACGCGCCGACCGCACATGCATGCTCCGTCGATAGCAGGCCAGCACGACAACGCCGACGGCGAAAGCGCGCCTCGAGCGTCTCTGTTACTGCTATCGCAATAAAACTAACATGAAGCCCAAGCTTTCGTTTTTAACACGAAAGTGTTTTATGCCGGGGTCCGCGATGAACTTCCTGTAACGGATGTGACGCTCGGCGCCAACGAGTAAAATATGTTTTGTTGACAGGGATGGCACCGCCATCTAGGAGCGGTGAAGCGAAATACTGCATCGTGACACTAACGAGCGCCGACAGGATACGCCGACCGACAGGGAGCGCTTCGGTAGTTACAGCGCAGCGGAGGCTCCAACGCCGCATAGCCTGGTGTTGGCACTTTCCACACATTGTTTGTCTTTCGCGTCGGATTAGCTTGAGGAGCCTCTTCGCCTTCGGAGTGCAGCTTCAACATGTATCAGCAGTGCTTACACGCCACCTACTGCTTCACTTGCGATGGCACCAACTAAGAAAACTGCTGCGCTAAGCGGCGCAGAAAGGCAACGGCATCGACAGGCGAATCTCACTTTGTTCCGGCGAGATATACGCCAACGTGAAGCAGAACGCGTTCGCGGCGCACGCTGCGAACTCTCCCACTCGCATTCCTGAAGATGGCGCGCCGCAACTCGACTGGCTGCCCAAGACACTACGGAATCGGACCAAAATGCTCGTGCCGTCACCGAAGCGACTCGGGAGTTGGACGCCGTTCGCCAACAGGACGTCGCGCGCCAAGCAAACCTGCAACATGGTCGCCGGTCCCGCTAATCGTGCGCCTTTCGCTGCGGCGAACCGCGAGTTCACGTAGCAAACGTGCAAGAGTTTCTGTGAAGACACATTTCACTTTCGTGTTCTACCGATTCCTATGAAAGAGGGATCAACCATAATTTTTTTAACTACGCGCCAAAACCGCGGCAACGCCATTGTGACGTTACGCTTCACTTGTTGCGTGTCTTTTCGTAATTTATGAGCAGGACACGTCTCGAAAGTTTGGCATCTCGGAATTTTGAGTGTAAATAGTTTAGAATGCGACGTAGTTTTCTCTCAAATGAAAGCACATAATCAGTTATGGCTAGACGTTCTCGAAACATATGACGTCATTGGTAAGATGCGTCCGAAGCTGCTTGTACTGTCACCACTCGTTTAGTTCCTATATCGATTTGCTCATACCATAAAATTAAACAAATAAAGGTATCTACAGAAAGAGTCGTCTATTTGCAAACAGAGAATCGTAATCTGTCAATCAAGATTACCTTACTGCTTCTTCTGGTATCCATGTACCATTTGCCAATTACAAAACGATAGAAAAAGAATCCAGCAAAGCCAGCTACGCAAATGAGACTCAGCGTTTTCCAGCGTGCTTTGAGTAGCAATTACGAGCGACAGCCCTCGGCCAATCTCACGGCACAATAATGCGTTCTTCAAGCTATTAGAATAGCAACACCTGAACGAAGGTCCTGCGTAAGCACTGTTCATTCAAACCACGCAAAAAGGGCACATTTCACACAAGCATGCTTTAGAAACTTGCGATATGGTTCCCCAGCAGGAATACGATTCAAACAAGAGCACACACAGACAACGCTCACCGGAAGTAAGGCCAGCTCCTGCGACTATAGCAGCCCCACAGCATCGATGCACATGTGGCGAAGTATGATCTACAGGCACACGACCGCGTGTGCGGATGTTGATGCATCGCGAATGATAATTCAATTTCATAATATCCTTGCCGGCTGTAAATACGCTCAGCAAGTATTTATTTACACTAACTATATACATATATTTTTTTTCATGAAGCGATATATCTGGTCGTGGAGTACTCGGGAAAGCTACGCAGGGGCACCGCGGCAAACGAAACCTGCTGTCGAAAAACGACGCCCAGCTAAAAAGCCGCTAGTTCGCTTTCTCACCACGACATGGCGCAACAAGTTCATGCGTTTCCGTGAATAAAAACTGCAGCTGCGATTCTCCTCTCCAACGAGTGTTTTTTGTACGCCTGACGAGGCTCAGCTGAAGGCATTCTTTGCACTCCTCTCTCATCCGAGCAGCGTCGGGAAGAGGTGATGTCTACCGCAGCGGAGATCATCGTCATTGCGCTGCTTCAAACATTCATCGACATATCCGTGTGCGGATCGCCCTACGGTGAGTCGACAGATATGCACGTTTGATAAGAGTCGACAAGGAGTTTTAGCTTGTCCGCAAACGTATCGCCCCTTACGAAATACCGCGTTACCGGAGACGTAAACGTAAGCTGCCGGATTGGTACCGCTACCTGCTGGAGCAGAGTTTAACCAGAGGAGGCAAAAGAGTTTTTTACAGTAAACAACCACATTCATCTGCTGGCGTAAAGTGTCTGCAGTTAAGTAATCGTAAAACTGCGGCCTCTTTATTGTAAAATGCTTTTCGCCGAGAAGAACACCCGCGTAACGCGTTGTAGTAATTTTCGTAGTTATTTATTTATTTGGGCAAAACAAATACAAGGTTAGCCCGCAAGGTATGGCAAGAGGAGGGCGTAATCCTCTTGACTAAGCCTGACGTAAGCTTGTCTCCCGCATTGAGGTTCGACAAAGCGTCACACAAAATGCCGCTATAACAGCGTTGTTGCCACAGTTCACGTCTCCGCTAACCATGTATTCGGACAACCTAAAGCTCTCTACTAGCGGTAAACTAGTTGACACAGTCGTTACTCGTTGGAACGCAGACGCCCCGCAAATCCAGCCGTTCTCGTTTCCACCGAACGTGCGCTTGGGAATGAAGACCAGCGTAGCGTGCATGGCGTCCAGCGGCGCCCCGCCCTTCGAGTTTTCGTGGAAGCAAGACGGAAAACCTGTCCGGGGAGGCTCGGCCAAGTACGTGAGGATCGTGTCGGACAATATAGCCACGCTCACCATCGAGCAAGTGGGCGCCGGCGACATCGGAAACTACACGTGCGCCGTCAACAACGCCGCGGGGAGGGACAGTTACGTCGCGGAGTTATTCACCGAAGGTGAGCGGAGACGAACATTGTTTCGGATGTCGGGCGCAAACGCGAAACGGTCACAGCCACACGCGTTTACAGGTGCGAACAACGTTATACTAAACCAACGCGCGAAGAATGTAAGCCAATGAGTCATACATTTTGTGGGGAGTCATGATTGTGTTTGCATATTCCTGCGCGCTTTTTATAACTCAACTAAAAGAAAAAGAAGCGAAGAAAGACATTCACGATGAATTATATATAACTTATGTTTACATTACTAATACTAATTTAAATGATAGCTTAGCTATAGTGAACGTATATGGAGCAGGCAAAAAAAAAAAATTGAATTGAAAAAGAAGCGGGCTGGGGGTGGCGTGTGTGGCAGTTAGCGGGGTGGAGTGGGTAGTAACCAGGACACCTTTAAGTCGGCTACCTCATGACAATAGGAAAGCGGCGGCAAGGTGCCGAGTGCATAAAGCAGGGGCGAAAGAAATTATAACAGCCGGTGTTGTGACCGTTACTTCACTTCAGCATTGCAGTCGCGCACGATTTTTTTTCCCGGCAATACGCGATACGCCGAAAGCGATGCCGAAACGCCAAAATTTTGGCGCTGCTTTAGAATTGCTCGTCTACTTTTCTTGTTTTCACTTCGCTCTTGACGCCTCCTGTATCCCATCGTCCACATCATTTCCCCATCCACCAGACGCGCCGCAGTTTCACGAGATGTCACCATGTGGCGCTGCCTGTCCATTCCATCGTATGAGGCACCACCGCAGCGTCGTCGTTCGCCCCTTTCACTTCTTAGTGCCGATGCAAGTGTCTCCCCTCACTCTGAACTTCGTAACCGCAAGACACAGCCCCGCAGTGAGTCGCGTCGCATTATGGCTACAGGGGCAGTGAGTTTCTGGGGTCGTCACAGGCAAGGCAAAGCTACGACCAGTGTCAACACAGGTCACACAATTGGCCGAGTACTCGCGCTGCCTTGTTTCGCAATGCTCCAAGCCGTTCTCCTAAGCGCCAGCCACGCAGGTAAGCCAGCGACAGCTTTCAGAAATACGGGAAAGTGCGAGCTTTTCCTCGGGACATCGTCAAAGAAGCTCACTAAGTCATTCGATCGCTTGCTTCACTCAGCTGCCCTCGAGACGCCGATCATCATGCCGTACTCGTTCCCCAAGAACGTCGCCCTCGGACAAAAGACCATCGTCACCTGCGTCGCGCAGAGCGGGACGGCGCCCCTCGACTTCCAGTGGCGTCACAACGGCCACTTGGTACCGGACACCGCGTCGCGCTACGCGAAGAAACTGAGCGAGAGGGTCTCGACGATGTCCATCGAGAGGCTGTCGGCGGAGGACCTCGGCAACTACACGTGCGTCGTGTCCAACAGCGCCGGCAGCGACACCTTCACGGCGCCTCTAGTTGTAGAAGGTAGGGGGCGCGACGGACGTGTCGCCAAAAAGCACGTTTTGTTACGGTCCCGCAGTCAGCCAACACCACCTGTTGAGTAAGCACTGAGCCTTCGACACTGAGCAAGCAGTTGCCTAGATGCTCGGGAAAACGCGCGTCGGTAAAGTGGAGTCGATCTTTCCACGACCCCGAATTAAGGCTGCGAACTAACCGGCCGTAAGCAGCACAGTGAATCATTTACAACGCACACTTCCGGTCGAAACTTCATTTTTAAGTCTAGCAGAGTACCCATCAGTTGTCTAATCACCCCATTTATTTTTCCCACGGGAATAACTAACCTTGAGTCATTACGGTATAATGCTCATACAGTCGAACCCGGATATACCAAACCCACATATAATGAATTATTGTGTATAACGAACCGCAGTAAATCTCCCTTCTAAATGTTTGTATAACGTTTTTTTTTTAATTTTATATATCGAATTATCTATATATCGAAGTTTTTCTGATCTCCTTTACATTCGATATATCCGGTTTCGACTGTCTATTGATTTGTAGTCGCTATGGGCGTTATTCTTCTCCATAATTGGAAGTAAATGCGTTATCTCTCGAAGTGCTGGTCTGTAGACGTACGCTGACTTGTGACCCTATGTTATATTACGCGGAACTGTTCTTGAAAAAACGTTTGTCAAAGTGGTCCTTATTTTAACTAAACCCTCTTGCCAGCGCACCCGACGAAATCCCTCCCTTACCCACCAGCTCTGAATTCTACGCCAGCCTGTATTAAATTCCCTTTTCTCCATACAGTTATTAAGACTGGGAATGACCCTGAAGACTCTTCGCGCGAGTTGCCGACTGACGAATTCGACAACTAATTACATGAGTGCCTGTTTCGATATCATCTTTTTTTTTTCACCCTTTACACAGATTTTTTCATATACTTCTATAAGTTCACACTATCATCCTTAATGGTTTTTTTTTTTCTGAAATCATGTCCTTCGTTGCTGTTCTGATCACGTTTTCAGCATGTTACATGCTCCCTCGGGCAATATATGGCTCTGCAAGACGTTACAATTTGCAAATAATAATAAGAAGAAGGAGGAATGCTTGGCGTTTAACAAATTTTCCAGCTTTCTTACGCTGTTGCCATGATACGTATACGAGGCACAATATAAAACATTTTCGTTTGATACAAAAAAAAAGAAGGAACAATGAGGGAATTCTGCTACTCTCTTTCGTCACGTGCGTTATAGCAACGCTATTTCGTGTCACACTGAACGATCCTCGACATTATTCTACGTCACCACTACGTGGCGTGATACTTTATATACATTTTGACTCGTACGAACTTCAATTGTTATTGCACTCCATTTCAGAGTCGCGTCCGCACAAACATCCCTGCTCCTATGATTTCTAAGCAACACTGTCATTTCGACACTAAAGTTGCTAAATAGCGGCACCTAATGGCGTCACCATATTAGACAGTTTTAGTTTAGCGTTAGCGTAATAGCGGGGTTACGGGAAATAGCGTTACCGTTCCGCAAACGAACTTTGCAGAAAGAGAGTTTTAGTATAGCGTGATAGCGTAGTTTACGTGCGGGACGCTATTCCATTACGCTTTGAATTTCGCATACATAGGGCACCTAAGTCTATGTGTGTGTGCGTCCGGAAAGTGCAAGAGGCAGCGCAATGGGAGCCAGGAGCGCGTTGTATTTTTACTTCACATGTCCGCCGATCTGCAACGAAACAGACAAGCAGTACAAACTGTCTACCATAGCCTCCGAAATTCTCCAATCTCAGAGGCCATATGCCGTCGTCGCGCCTATCTCCCGACTTTAGCGGCAGATGGCGCTCGGATCTCAGAAAAAAATTTCTCTCGTTAGGCTTAGGCGCGTTAGAAACGAGAAGCGATCTCGAAAATTCCTCAAGATTAGCCATAACACTCTCTCGGCGAAGCGGCATGAGACTAAGCAAAAGCCGTTTACGCAGTCATTTGCTACGAACGAAGTGAATTCTACAAAAACAACGCCAAATTCAGTTCGAAGCGGGCGGCCGGGACCACCGCCATGTTTTACGTACACCACGTAAACACGCTAATACGGTAACGTTAACTCTGAGAAATAGCGTGCGCACGGTAAACGGTATGGGTCGGTTAGCGTTCTGCGCATGCGCACTTCGATCCCGCTATTCCGGTACGCCCGCTATTCCGGTAACCACGCTAAACTAAAACTGTCTATTAACGCTCCCGCCCCACCTCGCGGACAATATTCAACTGTGCCGCGCACGTAGTTCACACTGAATCCGCGACGTGGCGCTAGTGTACTGCAAAACGTCGAGCGCAGCGCGATACGCCCAAGGGAACGCACAGCTAGCGCGACATCCAGCGCAGAAAGTCGCCCACCATCAAAGCGGTCTGCAGAGTCTCACCCAGCCGCAACGGACACGACGAAGACGATGCGTACAGAAGCTCTGATTCTTCGCTTCGCGATCATCTCCACTACCTCCATCGTGGCACTGGCGGCTTCGTCAGGTGAAACAAACCTCATTTACTATATAGTAGAAAACTAGTAGCAATCAGTGTAGGACTCCTTTACACCATGCTACTAATTATTTATTTTTGTCAAATCCGGACACCCCCGTAATGCAGACCAGCCGCACGTCCAGCCGTTCAGCTTCCCGCAGAACGTCAACCTCGGCGAAGAGGCGAGTGTGACGTGCGTCGTCACCCGAGGAAGCAAGCCCCTGCATATCGTCTGGACTCAGGATGACAAAGCGATGCCCAACAGCGATCGAAAGTTCGCAAAGGCCGTCTTGGACAACTTCGTCACCCTCACCATCCGTCGCGTGACCGCCCAGGACGTAGGCAACTACACATGCACCGCCACCAACGACTTTGGAACTGACGCAGCTTCCGCGACGCTGATCGTCGAAGGTGAGAGCGCCGGCACTAAGTTCAGTCAGATTCACTGAGTCATGCATCGTGCTACTCCTGTACTCTGGGATGATCACTTAGCGAGCCTTTGCTTCTCAAGCATCGGCATTCGAGCTTCCCAATTATTCGCAGTAAAGTAGGGGTGACTATGACAGAAATCACTCAGTACTCAGGGGACGTATTCTCGGACGATCACTTTCATCGATACTATCGCCTTCGCGTGACGTAGTGCTCAAACAGCCAATCAGCGTGCGCCTGATGGTCGAGGCGATAGTATCGCGGAAAGTGATCGTCCCAGAATACGTCTCCAGGAATAAGGACCCCGGCAAACTTTGGTTTGGTGTAGGCAAAGGTTCTTTGCGACCGGTACTTTTTTGGCGGGCACACTGACTGACTGAATAGGTTTAACTTCGGCCGCCGCATCCACTTCGTCTGCAAGTCGGCGACAAAGTCCTGATTACGGTCGCCCGAATAGAATTCCTTCTGTGACGTGCGCGAGAAATTTTCAGCATACCAGTTATTTCCCGCGACTCTGCGGTCAACTGCAATATAATTTGCCATATTCGCTGAGTAAACACGGAGTAGAAATGCTTGACTTTTTCTCAGATTTTCAGAACGCCAATGTACGCGCAAGACGTGTGTGTTCGCGCGTTGCTAATTGACGCCTACAAAAAACGTCTCGCGCCTTTTATCATACAACTAGCCACCTTTCTTTCTTCTTGTATTTTTTTTTCACCAGGAACAATAATTATTAACGATCATGAACAGAAATCAGGCGCTCTAAGCGTTATAAGTGCTCTTACTATACACAAAACTGCTGCGTCACATACGTGAAGCTCCGTGTTAAGCGCCATATAACTGAAAAGTATGCTGGGAAATGAATCTGTGGCTCTTCCTGCAAATATTAGATCAGCAGAACCTTCCGCAGACAAGCGTTGCTCTTTAACGTCTAACGACACCTGTGGAAAACAAGAGGATGGTGCACATCGTGCGCCACGTTTTGCGTAATTCGGTTGCACCATTAAACAGGACTACATATACCTCGTAAGTTGGCCTACAGCAAACCTGGCCTTTCGTTTTTTTCATTTCCGTCATATGTCACGGTGCATTTTCGTCTTGAGGGAAGCAGGTTTGCAAACACAGTTGCGGAGAATCGTTGACGCCGCTTCGCATGGACTCTACATTCTAGGACTCCGAAAAACTACAACCAAAGTGATTGAATGATTGATTGATTGATTGATTGATTGATTGATTGATTGAAGTTCTTATTCGAACTGATGGCCTGCGGCCTTCAGTTCGCTAAGCCTTCGCTAAGGAGGCAGGCATCGCTTCCATCATTTAATGGATAGGCCGCCGCGCTTTGCAAGAAGTTTACTATCTCCCCAGCAGACGGCGCTAGCTGTCCACCGTCGCATAGAAGTGGCACCACTTACTCCTCTCCAGTGGTCTCCTCTGTCTCGCGCCACAGACCGAGCATAAGAAGCCACGTCTTCTCGGGGGGACCCGGATTTTCACTGGAGTGCTCTACCACACACGAGTCGTTTAACTGTGTTGAAGCAAGATCAAAGAAAAGGATGCATCAGCGCATAATTGTCATCGTCTTCGCTGCTGTTCACGCAAAGGCACACCGTAAGTTATCCGACGAAGCTCGCATTCCTGTATTTCGATCATCTGCACAGATGGCTGGAAGCAATGTCCGAAAGTATAAACATCGGGGTCGCATCTATCCTATAGGACTTCCAGAGGTGCAGCCTTTCTCCTTCTCAAAGAATGTCCTTCCCGGACAGAAGGCGGTGGCCAACTGCGCAGTCGTCGGCGGCGACGGGCCATTCAAGTTTTCGTGGACTCAAAACGGCCACGTCCTGCAGATGTCACCGACAAAGTACGCAAAGACAATAACGGACACCATTGTGACACTGACCCTGGAGAGAGTAGCGGCTGAGGATACCGGTAACTACACGTGCACTGTGTTCAACGAAGCTGGACAGGACAGCTACACAGCTGCACTGGTCGTGAAAGGTAAGCTGCAATACCCACTTGCCACCATTGTGGGCTGTCCCTGGTTGAGGCATGCGGTGGATGATGGCACTGCTTGCTTGAACGGAACAGATAATGAACGGAACTACGCGATACAATAAGCGATACGCGCCTGGGTGGCGAGTCTTTAACATGTGCTGCCGGTTAACCCTTTGATCCCAAAACTTTATTTTCATAGGAACAGTCACAGAAATCTAGCATGCTAAAGGACGGACCAATATGCGAATTAATGCTTGTCAGAAAAAAATATAGTTTCATGCTCATAATGAAGGTTGTGCTCCGAGCACGTTGGTCATCTGTTGGTCCTACTTCACATTGAATGCCTTGAAGCATTGCGGCTTGGAAGGATACATAGTCCACTATTTATTAGTGTCATCAACCGAAAGGTCTTCTTTCCTCCATGTTCTGCGAACGTTTCCTTTCTTTTTCTTGCTCTGAGCCACCGAGTGGGTACGAGAAGTAACCGGCAAAGCTTCAACATTATCGCTTGACATTCCATCGTCATCCTCTACGCATGGCTCTTTATCGCGAAGATTGGCGGACAGGTATCAATCAATTTTTGAGCATCTCTAGGATCATAACCGGGGTCATCCGGGTCGCTGTCGAAGTCAGCGTCAGACAATTCACCGTCCGGAAGAAAGATAAGCTCCTGAATTTCTTCATCAGTCAGCCACTTTTTTTCTTTTGACATCGCCATGTATATATGAAAGACAAAAAATATGACCTTATGACGAACCCTTATTCTATTCGGTAGAATGAACACTCTAGCTATTGCTTTGCTTTACCTTCAGCGCAGCAAAAAACTGCCACAAACGATATCTCCCTACATGTGATCACGCCTCCGCATATGCCCGTTGTTGCTCCTGGGCAACACCACTTTTGGCGAGTAAAAGTTTGTTGTACAAATTGCGGCCACACCGTTTAGCCTCCTCATAAATGTCGTACAAGGCCTTATGAGCTATTCTAAGTATGACAGTTGTCATAGTAGTGTCATATACCGCCATAGCTGAACAAATTTACTCGCGTGTGCGGTCCTTGCGCTGGCACCTCTCAAAACAGTAAAGAAAAACGACAACAAAGGAGCGGTGCTGCCATCTCTACGTATTTACTTCAAGCATGCGAGGCTCGCTAGTCTTGGTACATTACATACATGGCGCCAGCGGTATCGTTCAGCAGGGTGCGTTCAAGAAAAAAAATTGTTTTTAGGCTGTTGCTCCTGGGCAACAGTGGGCACCAAAGGGTTAAAACTAGTCATCAGTGTGTCTGGCTCAGAAGGCAGAACAGTGCAGTGAGTTGCAAACGTTGTCTGCGTGATTTTGTATAAACTGCCGCAACAGTGTGCAAGAATGAAACCTTCAATGTTCAAACACGCCACTTTTTTTCCCCAAGCGCCTACCAAAAACGAATTCCGGGGTGTAAGCAAACAAGTGACGATGCCAGTAAGAAAAGCACGAAGGTCATCCTAAAATGCACGGTGATACATTTTACACCCTACCAAGTGACCATCACGGCCCTTTTTTTTTTTTTTTTTACAAGAGCAGATTGTAACAGCGACGTGAATAATTACATTCACTGCCTTTCTATTAGCTAAACGTGAAGTCTCGATCGCTGTCCGAATGTTAAGTTTCTTACGTCGAAACCTGCAAGTCGCCTCGACCTGAGCCTATGACATGTTCTTCGGGAATTCACCAGCGTACCGCGATGTCTTGGGCTCACTGGTTTCCAGCAGCGAAACACACACTAATGCACAGATTACACAAAATCTCAGAGCCAAAAAAAAAAAAAAAGCCGGGAGATCAAAGAAGTCAACTTCGGAAAACAAGCAAAGAAACAAAAAGCTGTGAGCGTCCCCATAAAACTGCACTAGAACGTCATGTTTCCGGTGCATCGATTCGAGTCAACCTTGGCACCCGGAAGCATCCTCCCATCTCCAAGGGGCAGCAGCGAAAAATCACTTAACGTTCTCGCCTGCCACTGGGTGGCGCAACGTTCCCGTCGACGAAATCCAGAGTGCTCACCGCTGAAGCCGCCGGTGTTAGCTGCCATTCGTTGGGTTCTCCCATGAGCGCAAGGCACGCCAAGCTGCTTCAAATATGAACGCGCAACACTTCGCACTCTTCCTGTGCATCGCACAAGCCCTGCTGACGATCTGTTGCTGCCGTGAAGGTAAGCGTCGACGTGCTCACATCCCATCACAGGCGAAGCTGGTTCAAGCCGCGACTGATAAGTTCGCTCTGCCCGCAGGCCCACCGGAGATAATGCCTTTCTCGTTTTCGAAGAACGCCGTGCTGGGACAGAAGACCACGGTTACCTGCGTAGTTTCGAGCGGGACCGGGCCCTACCGCTTTGCGTGGAAGCACGGAGATCAAAGAGTTGTGGGCGACTCTCGCAGGCACGTGCAGAACTTAGCCGACAACGTCGGCGCGCTGACGATCGAGGCGATCGCGGCGGAAGACCTGGGCAACTACACGTGTACCGTGGCCAACAGCGTCGGCAGCGCCAGCTACACGTCGACGCTTATCGTAGAGGGTAAGAGAACCTCGTAAACTATGGTTATGGCCGCCTATAGCTATGATTAAACGGGCGGTCTGTCTGCTCTGGCGATAGAAGCGCGATAATGATGTGGCCACCCGGCAATCACATTCCAGGAAGAGCGTCTCAGTAGCGAAATGTATATTTAGAGGTTACGCAGATACGAGACGCCGGCGTGATCAGGAAACGCCGCACTGTTGCTGTGCCTGGGCGACTTGGTCACTTTTCTCCGTTAAGTTTTGCAGTGCTTTTCTTTTCTGCGTATGTTAACACTGGGCGCTAACCAGTGCTGCCAACCTGTGAAACCAATTTTTCTAACTTTGATAAAAAATTTCCTAGATTTAGCAAAATATGGTTCTCTCTTCGTCGATATGATTTCTCTAAATAAAAATTCTTGTTTGTTAGGGAAATAGGCGGGACATTTTACGCGTATAGTTCTAACTTATTTCTAAGCTCGTTTTAAAATATTCAAATAATGAAGTTACGGGTTTCTAGCTGAAATGACATCGCAGTAAAAGTGTTACGCGAACAACGCAGACTTAAGTCTGCTTGAAGCCCCCATATTAACAAACGACGTCAGCATGTATAGACTTTGTTCGTGTTCAAACTTCCTTCTCACCTAGAGCAAAGTGGCAAGATTACGCGGAATTTTATTCAAACTTTAAGGAAGATTAGCGCGGGACGTCCCTGAAGAATGTAACAGTGTCGAAGAAGTGTGCCACTCGATCACGCGAATGTAAAAGATGTGAGTGTAAAAAAAAATATATTTTCATGGCGTGTCCTGACGCAGCAGCCGTGCACGTACGCTTACACGTCATCTGCAGCGAAGCACGCAGATACGTGGCCAGTTTCTAGCTTTCCTCCAATGCAAAAAAACTCGCTCATACACTTGACTACTGGCGCGCTATTTGCACGCATATAGTGGGATGTTTAACACAACTGCCATATGTCGAGTTCGGCACTCGGTATATGTGCCCGCCTTAGGCCCAAATTTGGCCATGTTCCTTTGTTTGGTGGTGCAGCATACGTTTGTTTTGGTGGGTATAGATATATCATTCAAATTGCATATCAGTCGATAGCAATAGGTATGAAGGGCGAAATTGCAGTAGCAGTACTTCGTTAATGAGCCCAGGACATTCACACCTTATCGTTTACTTGGCGATATGCGTTCAGTGTGCTGCAGTATGGTCAAAAGTCATGCTTCGTATGCTAATGCGACGGTAACTTCTGGTGACTGAAATCAAAACACGCCGTGACGTCAGCAGTTCCGCTGCTGCAATGTCACAGCGCGAAATTTCCCTACATTCGAACAAATCTCCCTAAACAAGGCCTGAAATCCGTATATCTATCAAAATTTCCCTGGACAGGTAGCGCTGGCGCAAGCCCAACACTGCTTTGTTGAAAGAAAATATAATTTATAATCCTTAGCTGACGCATTAGAACTACTACATATGATGCATTTGTGCTATTTGGAGCACTGTACATGTTCGTGAACATTAAGGTTTGATTTTATCTTAGTACTCAGACCCCTACAGCAGACATTATACCGCAGACTGCTGATTTGTCTCTCAATTATAGGCACTCCCGTTACTATTCTAAATTGTCATTTAATGCAACAGCGTTACACAGGTCAGTTATCGCTCTTCGTACTCGGCAAGCGGGAAATGATCCCGGGAGTAGCAGGACTTTGCCGCGGACACCATAGCTGTGACGCTCAAGACGAACATCTCAATATTCCGCTGCGGAAAAGGAGACATCTGCGCTCCCAGGTGGTCACCCCTCTCAAAGGTTGCCCGAATGTTACTTATATCATCGGTGATCTGTCAAGAAACGGTTTATTCATCGTTACACTGCCGAGATGTCATGGTTCTCCTCAAGGCGCTGTCAAATTCATTCATTAAAGTGCGCAGTCTTTTGCACTGCTAAGCGCAAGAACGCGGGATCAAGTCCTGGCCCGGGGCGGCCACATTTCGATGGCGGCGAAATACAAAGACGCCCGTGTAGCGTGCATTGGGTGCACGTTAAAGAACCCCCGGTTGTTGAAATTAATCCGGAGTCCTCCCACTAAGGCGTGCCTCATAAACATATCGTGGTTTTGGCACGTAAAACCCCATAACTTAAAGCGCACAGTCTTTCTCGTGAAGTACAACGTGGAGAAAGATACAAGTCCCGCTACAAGGCTTGCCGAGGAAGAAAACACACGGTGACTGAACTGCCAACGACTGTAGTGACAACGCTTTGCTATAGAGAACTGTCGTTTTCACCTGTTTATTCAAATATGAAGCGATCCGACAGTATACAAGATGCGAGTTTTCGCGCTTTGCGAGCACCGCAGTTTTAGTCAGTGCCACCACTGCCAGGTGGCGCTACGCGTCCGTGAGTGCGGAACGCTTCGTGACCTAACAAAAACGGACGGAATCGGTCAGAGGACTGCAAAAGTCAGCGGTGCTAGAAGAGACGCGGCGGTTAACTCGGAACTCCCATCGCTGGTTCCTCGGGCCTCGGATAAATGGCGCCTGCCGGCACAGAAGTGTCGGTTTCACTTCTGACCGTACTCATCGGCCTTCTTCGTGTCGTCCAGGCTGCTTCAGGTAATGCGTTCCAGCATTTTTTTTTTATTCACCTACGCGAAATCGCGCCAGTAATCGGCAAACATAAAGCTAAATGTTGGCTTCATTTCGGACAGACAAGCCCCGGATCCAGCCTCTCGCCTTCCCCGAAATCGTGAACCTGGGCGAAGAGGTCACGGTCACGTGCGCTGCTGCGTTCGGACGTAAGCCTTTCCAGTTCGTCTGGACGAAGGACGGCAAGCCGATGGTGAACACCAAGACCAAGTATTCGCGCGTCATTGTCGACAACATAGCCGTGATGACGATCGAGAGGGTCGGCGCCGAGGACGTCGGCAACTACACTTGCACGGTCAGCAACGACTTCGGCAGTGACAGCGCGACAGCGCCTCTCATTGTGGACGGTAGGGAACCATGCCATTGTAACCATGGTATCCGAGATTCGCGCGTGCAGGCTGGTCGGCGCGCACAAATCTCGGAGACCATACTGGAACGTTTAACAACATTTTCCTTGACCCGATAGAAGGCGGAGATGTTGGCGCACAAATGCCGAACAGGCTACTCCTTGCCTCATGAACAGGTGGTATATGGTTATAGTGTTGCACGTCGCTTACGCACGGAGTTTGTGCAGATGAGCGCGTAGAATAACAGTTCATGCGCACACAATGTTACAGGATAGCAGTCAGAAAAGCACAGTGGCATTACAAAGGAACGTAGAAAGCAACAGTGCGACCAGAAAGAACATCTTATATATACATATGTGAACACTCAACAGCAATCGCACTGTCAGATGGTAATTACCATTAAGAGGAAGCTTTAGCACAAGCCCAATTCCGACGCCGCCTATTCAAATACATGTAAAACGCAGAAATGCATTTATGAAGCAACCGATGCACCGATTTGAATGAAATGTACTGCATTTGACAGAAGTTAAATTCTAGTGATTGTAGGAACCAGAATTTTGATATCTAGCCGGCAATATGTTCTACGAAGAGTTTCAAAAACTGGTAAGTTTTAACAGAATGGAAGCCCCAAGTTTACAAATTTGGTGCTCTGAATTAAAAACAGATATCGCCTTTCTGTTAAATGCATCCGTTCGAGAATCTAAAGCGGACAAACTTGATATCTATATTTACATGTTATGTGAATTTGTTGCGATGTTTAGAAGGGACTGACAAACGTTCTACAGACACATTAATGGTACATTTCACATCGGTGTATATTACATCAATTTTGTCTGCTTTAGATGTATTATTAGGTGCAGTTTACAGAATTGTGATACTGTTATCCATTGATAGTTGCGTTTTCTGAAATTTTGCGATTACTGACTTTTGTGTATAAAAAAAAAGTCGACAGCGTAAATAAAGCAACCATTTCCTACAGTCACTAGATTTAAAGTTTTTATCAAATGCCGCCGCATTTTGGGAGAGATATTCTCTTGCGGATGCCTCTGTCGTGCCTCTTGAGAGGATGTACGACAATCCGCTATGAAGCCAAGCCGAAGCGATTCTTTATGTACCTCTGTGTCAGCGTTTTACGCACACGACAAAAATGAACATGACAATCTCGCGCTTTGAACATTCATAATTGTCAATGTCTTTCAGCGACGTAGTGGCGGGAAAATAATTGTTCTGAAAAATTAAATTAAGTTATGAGGCTTTGCGAGCAGGAACCAGAACTTTATTATGATTATGATTTTGACCACTTGGGGCTCTTTAACGTGCACATAAATATACAGCGTGATCACTTTTAAGTTTTATGAATTTTTAAAAATACCATGTTGCAAATAACTTAATTATAGTACTTGAGCTGGATTTTTCAGAGAGGCGGACATTATTTGCGCGAGTAATCAAAACACATATTTAACTAAATAACGAAAATCTACTAATTACCTTTTGAATTAATTACTTTACGGCGTATATTGCAATTTACGAATTATAGCCGGTGAGTTTGCAAGGTGTATCCACCCGGACAAATTTCCAGTGACGCCAGTTTGGAGATGTGCGCCATCAAACTTGCAGTAAAAATGCACTGTTGTACCACTTACTTAAAAAAAAAAAACGCTTTTTTTATACATTGAAGCACAAAAGTAACTGGAACGCCCATGTATTTCGTTTCACACTTTGGTAAATAATATCTTATAAAAAAATAAAATAATAAAGCAGCTGTATCCTGCATCTAAATCGAATAAGCGATAGCGTGTCCGTATATATTGGTTTACTGAAGAAACAAAACACGTCACTAACGACATAAGCATTGAAGTGACGTCGGCTTAGTCCTGCGGTAGTCTCATCGAGGGCGTGTTGTAATTGCAACGTTCGATCAAAGACGATCGCCCGCGCACACTTTACCGTTCATGGCGAAGGACCCACACAGCCTCCCTCCTTTCGCAGATTCACTATCGCGTAGCATAATCGTATGCAGGAAGGATACTACGCGACTTCAGCCATGCTATATCATCACTCCTGTATCATTTTATATTCCGAGCAAACACCCACTAGATTCACGACACAACAAGAACGAAGAGGTCAAAGACTGGAATGACTTTAGATTCACAAGGAATCGCGGAAATGCTGGCATGTGCTTGCTGACACGTGCAGACCACGAAACATCTCTGCAGGCGCCGAAGTAGGAGGAAACTTCCGCAAAAAGTTCTGGCGCAGTCCGAAAGGTGGCGCTAGCTTCCCGTGTGCCCCTAGATCTACTTTTCGCCTGATTGCGACAAGGCACTGCGCCGTTCTCACTCCAACAGACGCAGACGACGGAAGATCAACGGTGTTCTCATAAGCATCCGCACATCACAGACGTCCAAGGATGCTCGCACCGTTCATCGGACTCGTCATTGCATCCGTAGCAGCCGCTAACGGTACGATCCATTTCCTTATAATTTTCTGAGATTATAAAACAACAGAACTCTTTAGAAGGCTCCGGAGCGTTCCGAGTCAAAGTGAAAACCGCGGACGTAGGCTTCACGGCAATGGTTTCGCAGGACCACCGGAAGTGCACCCGTTCGTCTTCTCCAAGAACGTAGCGCTCGGTGCCGAAGCAGTCGTCAACTGCGCCGTCATCGGTGGCGAAGGACCTTTCGAATTTCGATGGTCTCTCAACGGCGAACGTCTCCAGACGTCGGCGTCCAAGTACGTGGAAGCAGTGAGCGACAAAATCGTGGCGCTCACGATCCAGAAAATCACTCCGGATGATGTCGGCAACTACACCTGCACAGTGTCCAACGGGGCCGGATCGGACAGCTTCACCGCGACACTCATCGTCAAGGGTGAGCGACAAATCGCGTCTTTCTGTTCTACAAATATTTCGAAACAAACTCGTACATTTCGATGTTCTGATTGATGGGCGCGCCCCGAATATTCATGACTGACCGAAGGAAGCGGCGACCTTGGGGCGCATTTCCGAAAATCAGCGCACGCAGCACACCGTCTGGCCCTCGACGGATCGATCAAACTTTATGCAAGTGCATTCAACTGATTGCACCGACATGCAGCGCAAAAACGCACAGACACATGTGCTCGTATTTTGTTGGTTCATATTGGTGCAGTACATACTACGGACATGCGATGATTGCAATTTGATTGCAATTCGCAGTAATGGAAATTGACTGATCGTGTAATGCAAACTGATTGACCTAAATGATTGGAATTTGCAGTAATGCACAGAAACGAATACTTTTGAATGCTGCCATTCGGGCAAAGTGAGGGGCTAGAATATTTTTATGGGTGTGTGTATGTGTGTGTGTGTGTAGGGGGGGGGGGGGGTCTATCTGCGGTAAAGGCGTTAGAGTTTGTTTGATTGACTGATTGGATTCATTCATTCAGTACGAAAGGAAATATTAACATACAGCCCACTTGCAGCACGAAGCTATACTAGGGAAACATGCACTGCGACACCCGTTTGGGTTTTCGTTGCATCTTCGTCCTACAAGTGGGATGGATGTTAATATTTCCTTTTACGAGCTTTCTTTTACCTAGCGGGCTTCAGCAGAACTGATCTGCCTGATTGATTGATTGATTGATTGATCGATTGATTACCCGTTGCCGTGGCGTTCTGCTGCTGGGCAGCAGGTCGCGGGTCCGATTCCCGGCGGGCAAAATGAGGGCGAAATGCTGGACACGCTAGTGTCTTTAGATTAATGTGCATTAAATAATTCTAGGTGCTCAAAACTCAATCGGAGCCCTAAACTACGGCGTCCCTCATAACCCAGTAGTGCAGTTTCGGGACGTTAAACACGACTATCGAATTATTTACTTCAATTGATTCATTTATTGAGCTTAACGTCCCAAAGCAACATGTTGTGAGAGAAGTCCTAATGGAAAGCTTCCCGTAATCGTGGCAACCGCAGGTTCATTGACGCGCACCTAATTATACGAACACGAACATTTTTGAATTCCGCCCACATCGGAATTCAAGAGGCGTTGTGCCACTTGGCATTCAGCATTAGAACGCCGATGCCAGTTGGCCACCGCGGCTTGCAGCGGCGTTCTCTATAGGGTTAAGTGTCTGGCGCTTACGGAATAAGCGAAATAAACTTATATCTGCATAGTTCGTAATTCAGAAGTGATGAACTGGAATGAAATTTTACATCGAAAAAAAAAAAAAACGAGCTTCAAAGGAACATGAACATTCGCTCGATAACTGCGGCATTAGACTTACCGCCCCTATTTGAAAGGAAAAGTATGCACTCCTAGTTCGAGTAATGCTCACTGTGTGGCGCTAGTGCTCCGTGGGTCAGTGTTTTCCCCACGACTGCGCGAAAGAAAGAACGTTTCCGTGCACAAAAGCTATGCACAAAAGTGTCACGTACAACCCGGAGCAAGGCACAACCGGCGGCCGAAGCAGTCGCGATGCTTCTCAAAACCTTTCACGCTAGTACGCTCTGCGTACTGTTGGTGACTCTGTCGTGCTGCTACGCTCGGGCGTTGGAAGATCGAAAGACCGACGACTTTCAAATTGGAGCGTCGCCTAGAACTACGCCGTCTCGCGTCGCACACCTCGAGCCGGCTAAGTGGAGAGTCCCGAGGCAAACTCCGCAAAGCAGCATCGACGATGCCAAGCCGGACATTCAACCGTTCGCGTTCTCCAAGAACGCGGCGCTAGGCCAGAAGACGAGCGTAGCCTGCTTCGCGACGGGCGGAAAGGAGCCGTTCCACTTCCAGTGGACGCACAACGGACACCCCGTCGTCGACGCAGCCACCAGGCACGTCACGGGGGCGACGCCGAACATGGCGACGCTGGTCTTCGACAAGCTGGTCACCGACCACTTCGGCAACTACACTTGCACCGTGCGCAACGCTCACGGATCCAGTAGCTACACTGCGGAGCTGGTAGTCGAAGGTGAGTTTCCGGAAGGAGCAATAGGATGGTTTTAGCAGGGTCCTTCAATAATTTCCATCAGTATAGAAGGACTCCGGTTTCAGTCTGTCCACGCTTTACAGAAATCACGGACGACCGTAACAACGCTGGTCGCGACACCTTGTGACGCTTTTTTTTTCAACAACACGTGAAACGTTTTTTGCGTGTCGCATGGTTGTTCTCGCCGAATGGAAAGCAAAAGGGGCTGCATGTTGTCGTTTGCATCGTTGCCGACACTTTCAATCAGTATGTAAGTAGCATATAGTCAGTTACTGCAATAAGAACGCTGTATAATCTGTGATTGAACCCTCCGCACAAGATGGCGCCACCAACCCGGTTGCTTACGTTTGTGCCCCCTGTAAACTAATCCGCGAGCGGTAATTCCTAATTACGTTTCAGGGCAAACTAAGGCTATCTAATGAGTGCGACCTGCCGCGGTATCTCATTGGCTATGGCACTACGCTGGTTAGGACGAGGTCGCGTGTCCGACTCCCGCCCGCGGCGGCCGCATTTTGATGGAGCCGGAATGAAAATGCGCTAGTGCGCTGCGGTTGCATGTCAA
The DNA here is from genome assembly GCF_013339745.2 of Dermacentor silvarum. Lineage (NCBI taxonomy): Eukaryota > Metazoa > Arthropoda > Arachnida > Ixodida > Ixodidae > Dermacentor > Dermacentor silvarum. The sequence goes on along the minus strand of NC_051163.1, from coordinate 153,680,148 downwards.
AGAACACCAGGCGATCAAAATTAGTCCGGTGCCCTCCACCACGGCGTTCCTTATGAATCATAACGCTGAGAGGAAGCTTCAGCTTGGGCCTCCATGGGAATGAAGAAATCGTTTTTCTCGGCAACCACTGCACCGAATTAGCTGAGCTTGGTGGCATTTAAAACAAAATATTAAAGGCTAGTGACTGTAGGAAGCATGTATTTATTTAGGCAGGCAATGTTGTTTTTTTATAAAAATTGTCAAAAATCGCTGAATTTCTGAAAACGAAACTATGAAGTTTATATTTCTGTAACTCAGCAATGAAAAACAATATTACAATTCTGTAAGCTGTACCTAATGATAAATGTAAAGCGGACAAAATTTATATATTACACACCGCGCTTTGAAATATATCACTAATTTGCGACAAGGACTTTCGCAAAACCCTCGTAAACGTTCTAACACGTTTACATAAACTGCAAATTCATGTATAAAATGTGTCCGCTTGAGATGCATTAACGGATGCAGTTAACAGAACTACGATATCTGTTTTTGATGCAGAGTTACCCATTTGTAAACTTCGTGCTTCTATATTTTTTAAGCTGACTCATTTTCGGCAATTTTGGTAAAGAATGCCGCGCTCGAAATCGAAATCGTCCTAGCTGCAGTCAATAGAACTTAATTCCTCTCTCAAATGCAACATATTTCATTCAAATCGGTCGAGATGTTTTCATATAAAATCATTTCTGCGTTTTACATGTATTTGAATGAATCTATTCTATTCACACATTACATGTATTTTTGTGCCGCTGACAACACGTCTGACAGCCGTAATGTCAGCTTCCTGGGTTAGTTGCCCAACAGTGGCAACTGATTCAACAGTGGCAGTGGAGGCTGGAGCAACTAACTATCTCAGTTACAGTTAATCGTACGTTTGAAATAATTAAAGCACTGTTCGGAATTGCAACACTAACATCACTTGTTGGTCTTGCTAACAGCAGGTTAACACATTCGAAAACTGGCTGCTAGCCAATTTACACGTTGGTAAAGAAAAGTAAGGCAGAACACCTCTAAGCGACAGGAAAGTTTTGCGAAACAAAAATGCACCCATTAGTGCGGTCCAGTTGGGGCGTAATGCAAAAGCACTCGAGTGCTTTGAGCATTTGGATTACATTAAAGATCTCTACGCAGCCTTAACTATTTCTGAGCTTTCTCCTAAGACGTCTCGGACCCTCCGCTGAAGTCAAATTCACTCGATGTTCAAATTATGTAAGTTTTCAGCACACAGCACGTATTCTCGATAACAACACTGTTTTGTTCACGTCACGCGAGTATACGTTTTATCAGCGTTAATATTGCGAGGACCACGAAATAAACACAAGCGCAGCCGTTTCATACAAGCTGCACACTCGAGTCGAAGGGAGGTTCACGTCGCAGCCTCAGTGTGGCGCTAGTTGTCCGCATAGAGTCTTTCCCGTACGAGGTTCGCCAACAGAATCTCCAACAGTCTCCAAAGAGCGTCGTAGTCAGGCTCCTTCCCTTCACTGTACCAAGTGACGACGAGTGGTTTAGAAGGCACGGAAGTCGTTGACCCTAAGTCCCTTCACGCAAGAGGAAATGACGCCTACTCGGGGAAGACTCGTCATCTGCTCCCTCCATGCGCTGGTGATGCGCGTGGCGGGCGATTCCGGTGAGTGCAAGAAACATTTAATAAACCAATCTTGACCGTGGCCTCGAACGCCGAACTTCGTACCGCTCAGGACCGCTGGCCATCATGCCGTTCTCGTTCTCGAGGAACGTCGCCCTCGGACAGAAGCAGATGGTGACCTGCGTGGTCTCCAGCGGCGTCGGTCCCTTCCGCTTCGCTTGGACGCACGGCGACGAGCTGGTGGTGACCAGCGACTCTCGGAGGCAGGTGAAGGTGCTCGCCGAGAATGTTGCCGCGCTTTCCATCGAGTCCGTGAGAGCCGAGGACCTGGGCAACTACACGTGCACCGTGTCCAACGCGGAGAGACGAGGGAGCTACACGGCATCGCTCGTTGCGGACGGTAAGGACTTCGAGACCTCGAGACAGAACGCAGAGAGCAGAGACTCCGGCCGGGAGTGTTCTTCGGCGCCCCCCTAAACTGAACCAGAATTTGAAAATACGTTAGACTGCGCAGATCTCAGCAAGACGATCGGCGGAATTGTCGAGAGCAGCGAATCGTGTCAAATCGTTCTAGTAATCAGCCCGACACGGTGTCCGCAACCTTGCGAGTTTACCAATAGTGTGCCGCCGGTTTTACAGCGCGTCCTTTTTCTTTTTTTTTTTTTGTCAGCAGAAAATATGACCTATACGCGTATACTCTCCCGCAAACACACTTTTCAGTTGTATGGAGTGAGCTGTTGATAGCAAGCACGGTGGCAGCTGCAAGATCGTATACTTCTGAGTTTTGTTTCATTTGAAGTAATTATCAAAATGAATACAATTATGTGCGCACACTATAAGGCACCATAGCCAATAGCCACTAGTGGGGCCATTTACAAAAAAAAAATAACTGAAGTGGTAGTAATTGCATATATGCTTAAAAAAATGAATTCGATGTGCCTGAACGCAACCATTATGAAGACCATACGAACTCCGGTATTGTAATATATAAGAACAGTACCTCAATTCCGGTTTCCACATATTTCAAGTACTACCACCGGACTTCAACAAGACTTCGTTTAGAGCGGCATCATTCCTACCACTGCCGTGACAAGCGCCAGAACTTCCAGAACAACCACCCAGGTGGCGCAACCTGTCCACTCAGCGGATTTTTCTCCGGCACAACTAAAAGCGAGGACCGCGCTCCGATGACTTCAGTCTGCATTCTCAACCAGAGACTGGCAGCTCGCAGCGGTGTGACTCTCCCGTGAACCATTTTTCACCGCTAACTATAATACCGGCGACGCTGACATGAGCCGAATTTCGAGCTTGACCGCACAGCAAACTTCCTTTCTCCTCGTCGTGGTGTGCTTACACGTCGCTGCGAGCAACAAATGTAAGTTTTCCAACGAAAGATACCCCTTTCTTAAACTACGCAAGGTTAAATGGTGTTCGTCCGCAGCGCCTCCGGTCATCATGCCTTTCTCCTTCGCCGAAGATACAGCTCTGGGAGATAGAGTACTCCTCACCTGCGCTGTAACCAGAGGCACGGCGCCGTTCTCGATCACCTGGACTCACCGAGGCAAGTCGCTCGCCGAGACTTCCAATAAGCACGCCACCTTGCTCAGCGATAGTGTCGCCACCTTGACCATTGAGAAGGTGTCGGCCGAAGACGTCGGAAACTACACTTGCACAGCCACCAACGCGGCCGGAAGCAGCAGCTTTACTGCGGCGCTTACTATCGAAGGTGAGGAGATGACGCGCTGCGATTCTGGCTAATCGTCTAGCGATTGTCCAAAACCTAGTTTGTTTCATACGTACTGCTGTTAATTGAAAGCTGTCTACGCACTGCCTACGGGAGCATTGACATCTCTGGTCGCTGCAGTATTGAAAAAGTTGCAGAAACGCCGACACCCCGACAGAATTACACCTCCACATCACCGCCCCGTCGAAGGCAGCGAAATAAGTGACTGAGGCGAGCGTCAAGAATTATAACAACTGCTATTTAGCGATACTTTTGGTTGTTGCGCAATCGTAATGCGGAGAGTCGTTCTTTGCGGCTCTCGTGACGTTTCGGGGTATTTACATTTCACCGATTAGTGCGCAGACTACAGTGAAACGCCTTTATAACGAAGTGTTCGGGGCCTCGTTAATTCCTTCGTTATACACGTGACTTCGTTGTAAAGAAAGTTCGTGCACCGTACAGCTCACAATAGAGCAGGCTAGACACGTTCAACAAAAGAAAACATTTAACATAATGATTAGTTAAATAACTGGCAATTTTTGCCTGTTTCTTTTTTCTTTTTTGTGCACATTTCGTCTGATAAAATTGGTGACTGCAGCCAACCTTATCGTACCGAGGTTCACAGCATGCTCCACAGCGAAACGCAGGAGCTATGCAATGCTGGAGCAGATAGTCTAGTCCTGTTACCACCTTACTTGCCGTCAAAATTCTTGGTTCGTTCGCAAGGTATTCATCACTGTTGCCTTCGTCGACATTCGCGTCCCTTCCGCCCTAGAGTGCTTTGAAGAGGTCGTCGGTCGTCAGTTACGGTTACATCATCCCGTCGTCATCAACTCATAAAATAAATCCTGGGGGATTCCGCAGCACTAATTTACCATTGTCATCAAATGCGACGTATTCGTCAACCGTTGCACCCGCTCATGATTCACAACAATGAGTGTATCGATTGAGCAGTGCAGCAGATCTTCTGACATCGGCACGCTCATCGCGTCACTAGAGCTGCGGTTAGCGCTACCGCAAAGCACACTTCGGTGACGTCAGCGCAAGCCAGTTACAGCACCGCGACTAAAATAGAAATCTTCCATCGGAGACGCCTCAATTCCTTCGTTGTACAGGCAAATTCGTTGTAGTGGAGATAAGGCTTCGGCCCGAAACTTTAGTCATTGGTCATACTGCAGGTCATTTCGCTGTAAAGGCGCTCGACTTATACTTTGAACAAGGAGTGAAGGTTCGAGTCACTAGAAATCGCACAGCTTTGTGCTTGCGTTCGTTACAGATTCGATAGAGTAGGTAAAATATGCTTGCGCGATATCTGCATCACGATATGTTGCTCCGTCAATATATTTACATGTTTCGATGTTCCGTCGTCAACAACCGCACATGTCTGGTACTCTTGTTCCAACTTCCTTTTTTTTTTTTCCTTTGCGCATTCCTACTTTCCTTGCCTGCGTTTGTATACTCAGTAGTTTAAACCTGGCGTCGCCGTCTTTTAAACCAGAAACACATCTCGACTGGTGGTGTTCATAACCCTCGCAATAGGTGGCGCTAGTCACCCACGGCGAGCGAGGAACAAATACCTTCTTTTTTTTTTTTTTTTTTTTTTTTTTTTGTCGTTAAGCTGCGCTGTGGAGTTTTCGACCACGGTGCACCGGCACCTTCTCGCTGCTCAGCCGCTACAAGCCAGCGAGGAAGGTGTTTCGAAGATACGTTCGGCGCTATATAGACCATCACGTTCGGCTCTCTCCACACGAAAAGACCACAATGTGGCGCTCCGGCGCGTACATTTTCGTGTGCTCGCTCGCACTCGTCGTCAGATGTTCCGAAAACTTCGCTTTCGGTAAGTGGGCGCCGAACCGTGCCGACCACTGCTGTGCCGAATTTCCATCTACAGTGGAACCTCGTTACAAGAGATCAGCGGGGGAAGCGTTCGTTATAATGAAACTTGCGCTACTACAGTGAACGTAATAGATCGTCCGCACAAATCTGCAGTAGTATAGAGTATAGGACCCACGGGAAAAGCACGCAAAAGTTAAGCAATGCTAGATCTACCAAATTTCGCGACACTGATCGCGGAATTGATCACAACGAAGCTTTGTGAAGCGCATATTACGAGACACAGCGCCTTGTCACCTTATAGGTGGCGCCATACCGCATAGTGACGTGCTTTTGTGATTATTAAGCATACACCCTCGAACATTATGAAAGTAAACATCTTTTTTTCAAGAGTCCGCACTGGCTAAACAACTATGCCTCACATAAAAATGTTGAATTAGAGTAAATGCCCAACGGAAGAGCTATACGTTACACATTAGCACGCCAGATTCGAATCCGCAGATCAGTAGTAATGATTGCTTAGAAACGAAACTGTGTCCTTCCTCGTATTGCTAACAATTGCACATTTTGAAGACGCGCTCAATAAGAAGGTTGATTCGCTATAGAAGATAATATTGCGCTTTCGGTTCACTCAAATATAGCCCGGTTGAATATATTTAAATTTACTGCACCGCACCCAGTAATTCACTACAGCAGTGTTCGTAGTAACGGGGTTCGACTGTATATAATACTATACCATGTCACGTAGCGATAAACTGGAATTCCTTACAAAAAGCACGTAAGGAAGAATTCGAAGGCCCGTTAGCGCCACGCTTCGCGGATCCGTTTCAGAAAAGCCCAAGATCCAACCGTTCTCATTTCCCAAGCAACACCGAGTGGGCAAGGACATCACCGTGTCCTGCTTCGCGATGGAAGGAGAGCCTCCACTCTCGTTCGCCTGGCTCAAGAATGACGAGAAGATCGAAAGCGGCGCCAAGTTCACCGTGGAGCACGTCGCTGGGAAGATGACTACGTTAACCGTCCGCGAGGTGTCGGCGGCCGACATCGGAAACTACACGTGCACGGTTTCAAACGTCGCCGGCAGCGACCGATACGCCGCTGCCCTGCTCGTAACCGGTACGTTCTAGTTGCGTACGTATATATACCCTGTGTGTGTGGTCTTCTTCGGGCGGTCGGCCTTGCCGCTCGAATAGGGAGGCCTCCTTCCTCTTCTTTTTTACCCCTCACCCGGCCCTCCCCTGTGCAGTGCTGTTGAGGCGTCCTCACACGTAGAGACAGTTAAGGCGCTGCCCAAGTTTCTCCTCAATTTCCTTCCTTTAAAAGTGACATACTGGGCCCTGTGTGTGTTTATCACATTATTCATTCATGCGTAAGAGAAAGCATGCGTTCTTGTACTTGTTCTTACGGAAGCACTTGTTCTTGAGCACAAACCCGTTTTTTGAGCGAGAACATAGCGCTAAACGTTTACCCAATTGCTTCGTCAACTAGCCCAGCACGTTAGTATTGTCAAGCACATTGTCCTTCGTCGAGTACAGTTGATAATTCCTCCAGCAGATTTGTTCCGATTTTCTACATTCATTCAGAAAGCAAGCGTATGCTGAGAAGCTAACAAATCGAACCGCTGCAGGACTGTAATGGCGGGCGACAGTGTTATCCTGAGCACTACGTAACGGATTGGATTCAATGCCGCGGCGGCCGCATTTCTATGGGGGAGGGGGGGGGGGGGATGAAATGGTAGAGGCCTGGTCACCAAGCTTTTAGTTGCACGTTACAGAATCCCAGTTAGTCCAAATTATTACGGAGTCCCTGAGGCGTCTCTGGCATCGATTACGTTGCCTTGGAACGCGTTAAGCTCATATCAATCAATTATCAAGCTTTCCGATTCTAGCATCTTCTCAGTTTCTTGCCAGCACCGCCACTTGGTCTAATCGTCTGCATTTCCCCTTCGTAAGTAACTACGGAGGTGGAATGTCAAAACGCTTGTGTCATTTGATTTCAGTACACGTTGAAAACGTTGTGGTGGGTCGCCACTATATGGCGACCCTCATAGGGTGGTTAAGTGTTGGGTGACTTTTGCGAGCACATACTCCTTCCTCACTGAAAGATGCAGAGCATAAATGGCCAACGAGACCGAACGTCCAAAATGTCCGTCGAGTCACATGGCCGGCTTGAGCATTCAGCTCAGTGGACATTGGTCATTCAGGACGTTCAGGCTGGTTGGAGATTCAAGCCGCAAGCGCCACTGGAATGGCTGGTACCTGAGTGAGGAGACCGTCGAACTCCTACTGCGCATGCGTGCCCCTGTGCTTCTGTCCTCGTAGTGATGTTCGGAGCCTTTCCCTCCGGAATTCACCTGCAACATCCGCTCAAGCCCAGACCAGTATCACGGGTTGAAATCCGTCGAACCTTGGCCGCACCCTTCGATAGCGCTGCTACAGTTAATTAGGTGTATATTTACCGGAGTGACCTTTTATTATACTGTGCTGTGTCATTTTGTTAGCGCAGTGTTCACTCTCACCCCTATTTTCCTTTTCCTTGCGTAGGGTAGCAAACGTGGCGCCCGTCTGGCGCACTTCTTATCACTACTTTCCGTCGCTCTTTCGAGCACGCAAAACGCTGTAAAATCAGTTCTCGTGCTTCGGAAAACATAAACGAGAATTTCATCCAAGATAAAAAGTGTTCACCGTACATTATGCACTTTTCCACCGACACTTCTTGCGCAGGCACGTCTGTTCATCACGGCGTATTATTTCAAAAATGCGGTCAATCTTCGGCGCATGAGTCTCGTACGTTCCCTTAATCCCCACGGTGTGGCGCTAGCTGTCCGCACAGAAGTTCAAATGACGTTTGGCCGCGCAGCACTCGGCTATATAACCGCGAAGACGCCGCCTCTATTCGACGGAGGATCGCCGACTCGCCGCTCTGGCTGTTAGAATTTCACGTCGCAGGATTCAGCCATGAAGCTCCGCTTACCAACTTCACTCCTCGTGATCGTCGTTGTCACTATTGCAACATGCGGCAGAGCGGAACTCTCAGGTGAGCCTATAGCCTGAAAAAACGTCGGCAGACTGCCAGCGATTTCTCCGGCGCTGAACTCAATTTACTGCGACAGCAGTAGGCTTTCACAGAGGGCGCCGCTATCATATGAAGTACAACTTCTTTGCGATGCAGAGAAATTTCATCTTCGCAGTTAAAGCGGCACGAAATGCACTGGGCGCGGGCCCAATATGGGTGCCTACGCATGTCGCGTTTACCGTATTTTCTGAAATCTACGTGCCACGTAATGCCAGTAACCAACTCCTCCAGCTTTCAGCAACGTCATATTGTTCGATATAGTATGCTGCTTCTCGCAGCCTTCGAAATACAGGCACGAACGTCGCCTGCCTCAGAGTTTGAGTGCAGCACGAGACCCCGCAGAAGTTGACATGCGCGAAGGTTGCGCGACAGCTCGCTCCATGGTAAGCACGTCGGGCTGCCAACTGCACATTGCCTCAGGGGTACGAGTTCTATAACACGCGGCGATCCAAAGGCGAAACTTTGCATTTCGTAGCCACATATAGCGAGGATGAGAAAGTTGCCTCGCGGTGCAACGGACAGGACGGACACAGCAAACCGAGTTTGGAGCTTTCAACTGCTGTCGCAGTAACAATGAGTAGACGTCCAGTACTGCTTCGCCGAGTACATTTAGAGGGCTCCATCGAAGGAAGAGCTCTCTTAACGGAGCCACGCTACTTCTTTCAGTCGAGCCACCGAGGCTGCAGCCCTTCACTTTTCCAGTCATCAAGCAGGCCTCGAAGAAAGTGACCGTGCACTGCGCCGTCTTCGAAGGAAGCGAACCGCTGCAGTTCGCGTGGTTCAAGGACGGGTCGAGGCTCAGTAGCGGCGGCGCCAGGAACCAGGTGAAACAGCTCTCCGGAACTGTGTCTTCTCTCACGATACCGCAAGTCGGCGCCGAGGACATCGGCAACTACACGTGCACAGTCAGCAACGCTGCCGGCTCGGACAGCGTCACGTCGCCGCTTCTCGTCAAAGGTGAGACAAGAGGCAGCGCCTGACGCCCACCACCGACAATTACGTGCGCGCAGAGATGGCCTCCGAGATCGCTCCGTTGCGCCTTTTGCCAAGGTGCGGCCGCGCGAACTCAGAGGCAGCGGTGGGGAGCAGCAAAGCGAGAGATGCGACGACTTGTTTGACTGTCAAGTTAATAATAATAATAATAATAATAATAATAATAATAATAATAATAATAATAATAATAATAATAATAATAATAATAATAATAATAACGGATTTTAACTTCGCAAGGAAACACTGCTGGATGCTCCGGATTAATCCTGACAACGTGGGGTTCGTTAGAATGCACCTAAATCTAATTACGTGGAGCTTTTTTGCATGAGAATCGAAGCCACGATTTCGAGATCAGCACCGTGGCCGCTGAACCACCACGGTGCGATGGCAGTCAAAGTCAACTTGGATAGCCATGCAAGGTGACAAGTAAAAGGAAAGTCACCGTCAAATCGGGATCCCCTCTTTCCGTAATGCACTCTCTCGTGCATAATGTACTCTCTCGGTACAATTTCGAGCCGCGTCTGAACCGATAAGAAGAAAGCGCTCCTCCCGCATTGCAGTAACTGACCACGCAGAAATGAGACAACGCGCGAGGATATTCGCATGCGATGCCTCCATCCGTTTGAAAATCATTCCTAGAATAATCTTTACCGAGTACCTCAGGCAGCACGCTCGAATTGCACACGCCTTAGAGACAAAATACAAGGCACACACACCAATTCATTCTTCGCTTTCATTTACACAGCGCACTTGCGAGCACTGGATTCGCGCGCCTGGCCAAAACGTTAGACTGGATTTCGCACCACTTTATCAGAGTGCAGCAGGGTATGTTGTTTTTGCATCCAAATTTCACTCAAGACCGCAAGCAGCGCGCGACGTGCTACCTTTTCCATGTCATATGGCGATGGATGAGAACACTGTACCAGTGATCAGAAACACTGGGCAACATCACGCGCACTTTGCACACGTTGGAAAAAAACTTCTGCTTGAGAAGACCGCGGTGATTCAGTTTCCACCCTGCGTGTCGCTGATTTACCCTGGCGCGCCTTGGTCTCCGTTTGGTCCCACCGCTCCTACTTACGCAGTCTGCCTCCATGGGGCGCCACGTGTCCCACTGTGCGCAGTTGTCCCACGTTCGACGCTCACAGCGCGCTATACATAGTTTGCACGTGACGTCATATCCGCCGCCTGCCCCGACCGTCCGCCATCGCTAGGCACCTCACTACTAGCCGTGCCGCTGGCCCGCTGCGTTTGTGTTTGGCGTTCGTTTCTACGTGTTAGCGCCGCGTGTTTGCTATCGTGAAAGCTTTGCGATGGCAAAAGTGAGGAGCCCTGAATTTTGCCCTTTCTACATGGACGAGCTTGTAGGGCCGACGCGGGCTCGCTACAAAGAAAAGGTCGGAATGTGCGACGGCGTGGACCCATACTAGCTGCACGTTGGCGTGGATACCACTCCCGGCCTCGACGTACGTGGATATTATTAATTAGCTTGTCCCATCCACGAGCTACGTCACGCTGAACGAAATAAAGGCTTACAAATCGCTGAAGGCGCACAATTCACGAGCGGTTGGGTGAGGAAGGTTGCAGCGAAGCGACCGGGTCTTACCATCGTCCTCGGCGAGGTGAGTCAATGAAAGCATATGTTTATTGGCGTGCGGCAGAGAAAACTATCTCAGTATTTTTTGTGCTGCTTCATTCAGGGAAAGCTTTATTGACACAAAGGTTCACCTATATGCACTTTTCCCCAAGCTTCAAAACGTGTGTTCGCTTCTTTCTGCGAGGTTTGCCATGGTTTACAGTTCGGTGCATGTCCGTGCATGTGAATTTTGTTGCGTTAAATAGAAGTAGCCCACTATATTGAAAGCATGCAGACATTCAAATATTGCCTAGCATGTCGCTAAGCGAAGCACACATACCAACAAATGACGATGCGAAGCAGTTTGTAGGCCGTTAAAGAAAACAAACTTTGGGTTTTCCGTGCTAAAATCACGATCTAATTGTGAAACACGCGGCAGTGGAGGGTTCCGTGATAACCAGAGTTCTTTAACGTGCACTACAACACAAGTACACGGGCATTTTTCAGAGCGGTAAAGGCGACTATGCGTGTGGGAGCGGGCGGTCACCAACGTACCAGTACGGGGCTTTCGCTGCCGCCCTTTTACGATCATGCGTGATGCGCAGTGTTTTGGCGTGTTACCTGAAACAAAGTGACGACACGCACGTTGTTCAGGTCCTTCCGATTTATCCGGGAAAGCCACAGGTACCGACGTTTCTCCGACAGCATTCTTGTGCGTTCGCACTGCCATGTTATTACGTTTGGTGTGGACCTACGCCCAGTTCTGCGTAGCTCGGCTTCGCGGCAGTGGTACTTCTTGTGCGGCAACCGAAAATCGCGCAGATTGGCATGATCACCACGCGAGAAGGAACTTCGGATCAACAACGCGTCAGCGCGCGCAGCCTGCCCCAGCACGCTTCCGCAGGCCCGCAGGTGCCTAAAGATGGCAGACAAGCTCGCGGACCGGTGCGGAAGTGACGCACGTGCAAACTATGTATAAAAGCGAGCCTCACTGCATCGCGACCGCGCTAGAAATCCGGGTTTCACGGACGGGTCTTCCAAGTCATGCTGGTGACCGTCCTACTGGCGGCGACGACGACGCATCGATGCAGGAGCAGGTACGCCGACACTTCAGCGGACGTCGAATCGACACGAGCTTCCATGAAAGGGATTATGCGCGCGCTGTTCAAACCGCCTCTTTCGCCGCAGAGCCACCTCGACTTCACCCCTTCGCATTCCCCAAGGACCATCCGCTGGGACAGGCTATCGCCGTCACCTGCATCGCCAGCCAAGGCGCCCAGCCGCTGCATTTCGAGTGGCTCAAAGACGGCCGACCACTGCCGGCTCAGGGACACAAAGCCATCTCCAAAATGGTCACCGCAACGGTGTCCGTCCTCACCGTGCTAGACGTCGGTGCCGAGGACGTAGGAAACTACACGTGCACGGCTACCAACGCCGCGGGAAGCGATGGCTTTACGGCAGAGCTCGTCGTTGCCGGTGGGTCGCAAGAAAGTTTTGTCTTGGTATTCTTCAATCGCAGCAGTATTCCGTTCATTCCTTAAAGAAAAAGCTATGGAACGGGCGTTCAGTGAAGTCCTTGAGTAATCCTAGTACAGTGATAGAATATGAGACAAAAATAACCGTTATAGCCTCGTGATCGTGGTGGTGATGGTGATATGACGCGATATTGGCTGGAGCGAGCTGCTATGAAAACCTTGTGGTCCCAATGTATCCGTTATTATGAAAACAAAAGAAGAGAAAGAGAGAGAAAGGATGGAGAGAAAGGCAGGGAGGTTAACCAGAGGTAGTTCCGGTTGGCTACCCTGCACTTACGATTCAGTGAGAGAAAATGTTTCGCTGCTTTGATGACACGTGCGTGATGACGTTTTGGTAGACAAAACACTGTTCGCGCTAATTGATGATCTCAGCCTCTCTCATTCTTTCTTTTGCTTGTACTGAGCGACTTCCATAACTTATAATCGTGCTGCCAGTTAAAAACGCGATTCGATATTAAACACTTTGAACCCGCCACAGCATCGTTAGCTTCGGGCTGGCGGTTCACATATGCGCTATAGTTTCTCTTTTTCTCTGTCTTTTTTTTTTTTTAAGGTGGGGGGGTGTCGCATTCTTGAACCGCGACGGTGGAAATCCAAGATGTACACACGGCCCTGGACAAAGCTATCCTATACATGTCGCGAAAATACTGCATAACCCGCCGGAAAGCTCTCGCCATGCTTTTTGAAAGACGCCGCCTCGCATCGGCAACCTAGTTCCCGCTTTAGACTCAGTGTGGCGTTAGTTGTCCGCATCTCTGGTTGCCTACATAAGCACCTCAAGCAACTAGCGCCGTATCCGCCACAAGACCGCGCACGCACGCAGAAGCAAGTCGACCGTGGAAATGGTTCCGTCTACTTCTGCTTGGATTGCTGGATCGCTACTTGGAGCGTCCCTGATCTTCGTTACAGCGACGGCACAAGGTGAAGCTCAGCGAAGATGTGGGAAATAGATGAGAATAATAATTCCTCGACTTTTCGTACACGCTTGAACAGAAGCCCCGAAGCTGCAACCCGTGTACATCGCCAAGGATCACCCCCTGCTCGAAACCCTCGTGGTGTCCTGCATCGCCATTCGGGGAAGCCAGCCGCTCAAGTTTGCCTGGTTTAAGGACGGCCGTGCCTTGAACGAGGGGACCAGGGCGCTGCCTCGGTCGCTGACGGATACGCTGTCGACGCTGACAATTCCGAAAGTCACCGCCGAAGACGTCGGCAACTATACGTGCCGCGTATCCACCGCGGTCGGAAGCGACAGCTACAGTGCCGAGCTGCTCGTCACAGGTCAGTGCTCCGGGATTGATTGGCTGATTGAATGGTTTATTGACGGGGCTTATAATGTCCCAAACCAACACAAACGCTGAGAATACGCCGCAGTAAAAGGTGCTAGATTAATTTTGATCACCTGGGTTTCATTACCGGGCGCGTATATATAATTGAACATATTGATTGAAATATGAACGAGCTGCCTATGAAATGCCGTCGACATGACTCGGAATAGCACTTCCGTTTTCAGCAGCAGAACGCGCCACTGGCGCACCGGGACCCAGCCAACGCACATGTTAATCAAATTTCTACGCTTTAGATTGAGTTGAGTTGCGTTAGAATAAGTGCTAACATCGTGATCAAGCGACCGAAACTTTGGGCTTGCACCTCCTTCTGGTTGTATTTCTAACCGGCGAGTTATGTTCAATATACCCCCTTTTTTTTTTTTTTCAAAGTGTCTTGTGCCACCTACTTGTACATGCGCACCAACCTACTTGAAGCTCGGCGCGATAGGCCACTTACATGAAGTCAATGGCCAATGGGAGGCGTCGTTGGCGGCTCCTGTCGCTCATCGCTCAAGTAACCACGCCAACCTGTAAGGACAATTATACGAATCAAATTAATACGCAAAGGTACGATGCCAAAGCAAACTAAACGCAGGTTTCCCTCTGTTACCTTAAACAGAAAATGACAAAATGTCGAAGAAAAAAATGTGGAAGAAATGCACAACAGACTCATCATCTGTGACGTCCGAAAGAAATATTTCTGTTCACGTTCTCCGAGAAAAGTTCCGAGAACGCCGGTGCTACCCGCACGTTTTCAGTTTACCCTTACTCATTATAAAGCAACATGTATTAACTGCAAACATACGGAAATAAGTCCCAAAGTGAATTACACTACACTGGGACCACTAGTTAACCCACACGGAAAAGGGAGTATATGAAAAAAGCGGGCAGGAAATGTCGCACGAATATAGAACAATATACGAGTGCTTTGGAACCGCTTCTTTTCAAGAGCGTCTAGCACATTCCGTCAGCAATGTCACGCTGAATACGCTGACGAACGCGCATGGCGGCTCAGACACTTATGCCGTTGCAATGGCCGTGGATAGGAACTGTCCACGTCTAAGGCTAAAAGGTTAACGAAAGAAAACTGGTTTGCTGACCTGCGGAAGGAAAGGGGCTATGGATATGAAAAGGCGAAGAAAAAAACAAAAGAACGGCAATCACGCAACAGTATTCACAGTAACAGCCCTCGTGCGACTGTCTGCCTACATGCTATCTCTATTTCCTGCACACTTGGCGGTGTTTCCAGGTTCACTCTTTTGGCGTCCAACTGGAGACTGGAGTAAGACATCCTTACACCACCTGCCAAGTTACCGCGGTGCGAGGCCACCGCCCGTCCAGCACTGAAAACCACCGTCTTAGCACACGAAAAATATAAACGACAGCTGTCAACGGTGATAGTGTCATACAGCTGGAAGTTTATATTTATCGCACGATTGACGGATGGCAAGAAAACGACATGAAGTCGCGGTTTTCGAGCAGCGTTTCCCTCAGCGCCCTCGGTGTGGCGCTAGTTGTCCATCTTCTCACTCCTGCCGCCGTTTCGGTGCTCCCAACACTCGACGCAGTTGACCAGATCGCGCCGTCGACGGTTAGCTTGTAGCTGCACGCACTCCGGAATTGTACCACGGGGCTTTCGATATGGTTTACCAGACAAGTGTATTGTTCCTGGTCTTCGGTGCGCAATATATTGCTCTCTGCAAAAGCGCCGATGCCGGTAAGCCAGTTTAAACTGTCTCTCGGAGTCGTGAACCTTATGCCGTACCCTTACACCGGACTGCATTTTTCCCCAGAACGGCCTCTAATCATGCCATTTTCGTTCCCGGAGAACGCTGTGCTCGGGCAGAAAACCACGGTCACGTGCGTCGTCTCAAGCGGTGCGGGTCCCTTCCGTTTGGCGTGGACGCACGACGCTAAGCAAGTCGACAGCAGCCACAGGAGGCACGTCAAGATATTTTCGGAGAACGTGGCCGCTCTGACCATCGAAGCTATCGCCGCCGAGGACGTTGGCAACTACACGTGCACGGTGTCGAACGCCGCAGGGAGCGCCAGCTACACAGCTGCTCTCCGTGTGGAAGGTGAGAGGACGAGTTAAATGAAAAAAATTCGCCGCCCATGCACTCCGTACAGATGGTAAACCAGCGATGCTGAAATGTGCGGCCCCGGTATGAGCCACACGTGATTTCTTTCCTTCCATTCCGTTCTTTCCTTCCTTCGTTCTTTCTTTCTTGTCCCTGGCCCATACCCGCATATCCAATGCGGGTATGCTCCGCACGTGATTTTATTATCGGTAATCGTGACGTAACTGACCAGCATGTGATGTTATTGATGTCATGACCTATCTGCAGTCATGTTAGTCATACATTCGTACCCTTCCATGCCAATTTTGGAATATCCAAGTGAACGAGACGCGAGTTTTCGATAGGTTTATTTCCGCCGGAGGGTTTCGGTGGTCGGACCACGAGTGTTTCAGCCTAGGCATATACAGTTTCGCCGTAAAATTAAATGCTGGGTTTTTACGCGCCCAAAGCACGGTATGATTATGAGGCACGCCGTAGTGGGGGACTCCGGGTGAATTTTGGCCACACTGGGGTTTATTAACGTACACCTAAATCTACGTACACGAGCGTTTTTTCTTTTTTTTTTTTTTGCATTTAGCCTTCATCAATTTGAGGCCGCCGCGACCAGGATCGAACCCGCGACCTCGAGCTCAGCAGCGCGACGCCATAGCCACTGGGCTACCGCGGCGGGTAGCACGAGTGAAACGCTCGTATATGTGCGGGTCATTATTTGCACATTACGTAACGCAGACATGTTTGAATTTCCGATACACGCCGGCACGGCTCGCTTGCCCCGATCTTTCTGGACAATCGCTACAACGGTACGTTCTTGTGCGCCATGCACCGCTTTGTCGTCTCCTTCTCTTTCCTTACGCGCATGAAACGAAAGCCCGCTCGTTTGAAAACCAACTGCGACCCTGTCGTGTAGTAAGTAGCTCACCCGTTACACATTTGACTGCCGAAACTTGTGTCACTAGCGCCACCTACAACTGTTAAAGAGCAACCTTGCTCTTTCCAACGGTGAGCCCCTTTTCTTGAAGTTCGTCCACTCTCCGCTAAGTGGCGCTAGTTGTCCGCGCTGTGGAAACGAATGCATTTCACGGGTAATCGAGTTTCTTTTTCTGCAGAAGCTCTCAGTGGCATCGAGGTGTTAGGACAACGCGGCTTCGTCTCAGCAAGATTCGCAAAGCTGCGATTATTATAACACGCACGGTTTCGTCATGACCGCCGAAAGCGGCCTCTGGAGCTTTCGTCCACTTTCAGCGTTCCTCATTTGCGCTGCGTACGTGGCGGGCGCCTACGAAAACAAATGTAAGTCGCCGCACGATTTTTATGGTTCAGCCCTTTCGCTCAGTCCCGCCCTGGGTTGCCTTTTTCCTGAAAATCGCTCGTTTCCGCAGCGCCTCCGATGATCATGCCCATCTCCTTAGCCAACAATATCGCCCTGGGAGAGAAGATCCTGCTCACTTGCGCCGTGACGCGGGGAACGGCACCGTTCGAAATTCGCTGGACTCACGAAGGCAGGCCCGTTACAAACACGAAGAACAAGTACGCCGCTTCCGTGACAAGCAACATCGCGACTCTGACCATTGAAAAGGTGACGGCCGAGGACGTTGGAAACTACACGTGCTCCGCCAGCAACGACGTTGGCAGGGACACAGTTACAGCGACGCTGATGGTAGAAGGTAGGCACTCGAAGAAGTCAATATACTGTGACCTACCGTGTGATGATGTTTAACATAGCAGTTCCTCCTTGCTCGAGCAACGCTATCGAAGAATAGAAAGAATTTTGCTGTCTCGTTTAGCATGAGTGTTCTGCTTTTAGAGTGGAATCAAATTAAAATTCGGGGGTTTTACGAGGCACGACGTAGTAGTGGAGAGACTCCGGAATGATTTTGACTACCTGGGGTTCTTTAACGTGTACCTAAATCTAATTGTACACGAGCGTTTTTGCATTTCGTCACTATGGAAATGCGGCTGCCGCACCTGTATCGAACCGGTGACCTCGAGCTCAGCAGCTAACGTGGTTTCTAGCCTATAACTACAGTGGCAAGGGGAAATAGCAAGTTTTGGCAATCTGAGGTTTTGGCGATCTGCGGTAAAGTATATATGGGATTTGGAATGTTTTTCTCCTTTCAAAATCATAAAAGCATTAGAAAGCTGGGACACACGCGAACTTATTATTAATATAGTTGCCGCCTGCCAGCGCCACTTTTCCTTGCTGGCGCGTCGCGGTCATGGACAACCAGCTTGTCGATGTCGTTGCTCTATATTCCACGGTGTGGCGCTAGCTGTCCAGGCCACGGTACAAAAGCAGCACTCCTCCTTCGTCGCCGCATTGTGTTCAGTCTGCAAAATCGTATTCGACTACGTGCAGCTCTTGGTGCACGCGGCTCTCATCGTGTTGCTGGCATAGCTGTATTTCGTGCCGCCATGCGTCCTCTACTAGTGCATTTACTTCGAGTGACGGCGTTCCTCTTCATCGCTCCAGCGTCGTGCAAAACTGGCGGTAAGGCCGCATTTCTGTCTTATGAAAGTCATTCTACCGATGTTTCTGTACGTCACCAGCCAGGCGTCTGCGAATTTTGCATTTCAGAGGCTCCCCGGATTCAACCGTTCGCTTTTCCGAAGGAGCCTCTGGCAAACTCCAAGATGGTCATCTCTTGTAACGCCCACGTCGGTACGGAACCAATCACATTTGTCTGGCTTCGGGACGGCCAAGAGCTACGCTCCGGAACTAAGGTCAAGCAGAAGATAATCACCGAAACTGTCAGCATGTTGATCATACCGGAAGTGTCTTCGGAGGACATCGGCAACTACACCTGCGAGGCAACGAACCGCTTCGGCCGAGACACGTTCACAGCGCCACTAGTTCTAACAGGTCAGTTCAGTATGTGGGGCCTTTGGAAAGTTTTCGCATTCCTACATTCTTCTATGCGCGACGTAACATGTCCCGGGACGACTGGAGGCACGCAGACACAGCTCAGCTGAATTAGCATTCATTGGGGCAACAATTGCTTGTTAAAGTGGCGACAGAAACAATTTCGCTGTGTGTCTTGTGTAACACGAAGTCTCTCAATTGCTGCGACTTCAGCCGAGTAAGATGATTGTTATAGCATCAAGTTGCCCTCATGCCTATAAGCCATTTTCAATGTATTTACATCTTCTGCGAAGCTACGTGGTTTGATGTAATGACAGAAATTATCGTTTACGGCGTATACATTACTTGTGACAGTAGTTCCGGTTCTCGGAAAGTCCACTTCGCCTCGGCACATGTAGCAACCCAGCATGCGCTGATCATACCGCGCACTTTCCGAAAGTCCAGCCTTAAAGCTAAAGGATCGTACTTCCTACCACGCCTATACGCTGAATTGCGAATTAAAATTATTGCAAATATACTCAAAGGTAAAGAATACGGGTGACTGAAACGACAAATGACGCTACGTCACGTTTGTTCACGGTTTGAAAAACCAAACCGTTGCACGCTCGACGTCGTTTGTAACTCATCCACTGAGTGGCGCTAGCTTCCCGTGGGCGGAATATATGGCTTGCTGGTTTTTCTTGCAGCAGCGCTCTTCATTCAGTTGCGGCCGCTCAGGGCACAGAGCGAGTCGTCTCGTTTGTTCTCCGAAGGCTTTTGATTTCTTTTTGATCTCGAGTTTGAGTTCTTCAACGCTTACCAGCATGGCGCCGTTATACCCTACCTTCATGTTCCTGGCTACGACGTGCATAGTCACAACTTCCAGCCGTTCCGTCGGTAAGTCGAATATCCTGCAACCTCAACAGTTGAAGTCAACTTAGTTTTGACTCCGACAAAGTACAAGAGCTCCGAGTGTGCAATTAAGCCTGCACGCAAAGCATTCTGTATAAGTATTACTTTCTCGCTTAGCAGCCGAAACCGCCTCCTGCCATCTCACCACCCATATTTGCAGAATCGCCAAAAATCCAGCCGTTTTCTTTTCCGAAGAACCACCCAGTCGGAAAAGACGTGACAGTGACCTGCTTCGCAACAGAGGGTGCGCTGCCGCTGACGTTTGCATGGCTCAAGGATGGAAGAAAGTTAGCCAGTGGCTCGAAGTTCGCCGTAAGGAATGCACTCGACAAGATGTCTACGCTCATCATACACGAAGTCTCGGGAGCTGACATCGGCAACTACACCTGTCAGGTGTCAAACGAGGCCGGAGACGACGTGTTCACCGCAAGTCTCCTTGTAACTGGTGGGTCAAATTCGCTCAGCTAGCGCCTTGTGTTCCACTGGGGAACGCAAAGATCGAACTATATATACCGCAGTTTCGAAGGCGTCCTGCTGCCTTCGCAGGAACCGCTATTTGCGCCAGCCGGTTTCCCACATGTTCCCTCGCTTTGTGTCTCTTCATCAAATGAAAACATGTTTTAAGGTCTCACAGCTTAGAAATTCTGAATTGCTATGCATAACTGGCATCTTCGCGAGTCCAAGTACCTTTGGTTTCCACTATGCCTTTTTTCCGCTGTAACACTGCTAGTAAGCTGCATTTTTAATTAGCTTTTCGGTTATTTACGTTGTTACAAACGCTCCCGACATTACTTAAAATAGGTGTGGTGATATGAGGCGCACAGTGGCACGTGCAATGTCCGCGGCGCTCGTTCTTTTATGCATTAACCGTACCACTATGCTTAATATCACATTTTGGGGGTTGATCCGCCTACGTTACAACGTGTTCTGCTCCTCGCACAAGCCTAGGTAATCGGCCAATAGTAGTTTCCATTTTTCGTAACTTGGAAACGACGCAAGACTACGAACGGCTTAGGCACAGAAGATGAGAGCCATTTGTTGTTTTTATTTCTTTCTATCTCTCCTTTCTTTTTTTCTACTTTTTCTATCTTCACTGAGACAGCTATGGTTTACGTTTACCAGCCAGTTTCACATTCCTTGCGCGAACACAATGAGTTCAAACCAATATATAACTTCACAATTTCCTGTACCTTATCGAAAAAAGATCACTGAACGCGTCGAGTTTATATTATTCTGCAGGCCTCAATGCCAAAGGTGATCGAGTTGTAATCCGTGATTCAATAGGTGAGGCGTAAACTCGTAAAGGCTCATGGGAAACGCCGTCTGCTCGGCGCTTCCGGTTCAACCGCTGACGGTTCCGGCACACGATTGTCCGTTCGCGGGGCCGGTCGCGCTTGCTCTCTGTGCACTTTCATCACAAGGTATCGCCCTCGCTGTAAATATCTAGAGCCCATGACGGTCGCGTCGATGACTGACCATTATATCTGAGCATAGGCAGTTTTTTAAATAATTTTTTAGCCGAATCGACCGAACACGTGCATTAGGTATACGTTATTAGGTATGACGAATCGCACTTTCTTGTTCTCAAGTGAATTCTGTTCGCGCCAACGACAGAACTCACCAGAGCTTCGCTAGCTTCCATCTGCACAGTAGTGGAATAGGGATCTGATCTTTTCTTACTTATTAAATCTAAGTTTCACTAGGCTGATTTGATCAAACATGCATGGTTTAGTAGTGGAGGCGTTAGAGGCGGGCAGGAGGTTCCAATCCATAACTTTTTCTTGGTACGAATGTCTTGGAACAACATTTAAGCGAATACCTTGCATATATAGTATAGCGACCTTAATTTAGTGCTCGATGCAAGATGAGCAAGGTGTAGTGGGAGGATTTAAAAGGCGTAGACCGTAATTCTTCTCGTATATTTTGTTGAAGGTGCACAAGACGAGAAACACTATCCTAACCATCACAAAGCTGCATTATTACTTATAAAGAGACGTTGAAAGCATATTAAGACAGACTCAAACGTGCGCGGAAGTGAACGGCAGTCGACGAACGCTTATAGTATACCTCACGTTCCATATCTTACATAACTATCACAAAGTGTCCCAAACATAAGGGGTATACTGCAGCTTTGATCGCGTTAAAATGTGCCATAAATTTCTCTAGGCTTTTATAACAAATGTTTTGGTGAGGTTGCAGAAAGAGATGCTACTTTAAAACATCGTTGAACCATGCCGACCGCGTGGTGAACGTGTGGTTATTAAGCATGTTCCATGAAATTTTATCAGTAACGTGGACAGCAAGTTATTTTAGAAAACAACACAAGCATGATAAACGTAGAAAAACCTATAAAGGCTCGCTGTAAAATGATATAAAATTCATAGTATGTCATACAAACTTGTCCAAGCATCTACGTTATCAGTGGTATAAAAGTTCGAAAAGCTAAACGTGTGGAAGGTATTTTTTTTAAAGGAAAGTCAAGGTTCTTAGCTGTGCGGCGCTTGCTCAACGCGATTTATCAAGGACTACGAAAGGCAAACACGTTAGTGTATAGGACGGGCTCTAGCACAAATCGGATATTCACGATTGAAATGTTACAAGATCGCTCACATCGTTGATCCGAACAGAATTCACTTGAGAACAAGAAAGTGCGACTCGTCATTCAAGTAAGCACGCGACTGTGACAGCACGCATACCTAATTCACGTGTTCGGTCGATTCGGCTAGGAAAAAATATTTTAAATGACTGCCTATGCTCAGATATAATTGTCAGTCATCGATGCGACCATCGACTCTAGATATTTGCAGCGTGGGTGATACCTTGTGATGAAAGTGCACAGAGAGCAAGCGCGACCGGCCCCGCGAACGGGAGATCGCGCGCCGGAACCGTCAGCGGTTGAACCGGAAGCGCCGCGCAGACAACGTTTCCCATGAGCCTTTACGAGTTTACGCCTCACCTATACTAGTTAGCGGTTTTAAGTGTGGACTGCACTGGATACATCGTGTTGTGTAGTAGCAATGCTCGAGAAAGCGCAATAAGCTCGAGACTACAAGTCAATTATAAATTCTCCGTACATGCACACGTCACAGATATGGGTGGATGAAACGCCAATGCGGATTGCCGTATATCACGTCACGCCTGTGAACCTGCAGCGCCCTCCTTCCGTTGACAGCGACAGTTGAGCCCACGCTACCGCCACTCCGCGCGGACAACGCACACGCGAGGAATGTACTGGTTCCAAATATCACCGCCAGGGAGCGCTAGTTGTCCACGCCGCACCAAGATCCCAAGTTCGCGACAACTGTGCAAGACGTGCTGACGGCAGGCAGTGTACGCCAGGCGACTCGCGTCAAATCATCGAGCTCGGCGTCTGGTCAAACAAATCAAGAAGGAAATGGCGCGCTACGTTTTCACTGCCTGTGTCGCAGCCATCGTCGCTTGTATATGCCACGGACAGTCAGGTGAGACTGCTGCCAGTCGAATATGCGAAGTTTCCCATTGAAGGAAGTGGCCAGTACTCTTAACAACAACGCCACGCTCTTCGTTCCAGTCGAACCGCCCAAGGTACAGCCGTTCAGTTTTCCCTCAACCAAGGCGATGCCGAAGAAAGTCGTCGTTCACTGTACCGTGCTCGAGGGCACGGAGCCGCTGAAATTCGTCTGGACGAAGGACGGGGTGCCGGTGGAGAACGGCCACAGGCTCCACATCAAGCAGCACTCGGAGACGCTGTCATCGCTGACCATCACGGACGTTGGAGCCGAGGACATCGGCAACTACACGTGCACCGTCAGCAACGTCGCCGGGTCGGACAGTGCGACCTCGAAGCTGCTAGTCAAGGGTGAGCCAATTTGGGATCAAAGCTTCGCTGTACATAATTTCGGAGAGATCACGGCAGTATCACAGTTGAAGCGAGACGACTGCGCGAAACATTTACACGGGGGCCGTTGTTTGTTTAATTGAAGTCTTCACAGAACGAAACGTCCGTAGCAGTTCGTGCTGTGAGAAGTTTCACTTAGCTCCACGGCTTCCTTTATTGTCGTTCAATGTGAGAAAATTGGCACCTTTGGAATAACAGCGGACGTGGTGCAGAGGTGGTATTTCTCTACAAATATACGGCTAAGTGTACCGTCACCGCTTGTGCAAGATTATGGAAAGAAACAAATACGGTGAGATCCACAATTGCAAAATTACACGGAACCTGTTATCCCGTATTTTCTATCAGTAGTCTCAAACTGTGTTCACGCATACTTTTGAAACAGCCCCACTGCAGATGTTTTTTTTTTTTTCATTTATTTTTTTCGTTAGCCTGTCTTGCACATCACATGCGAGCATACGAACAGCTTTCATTTTTCCGCATCGCCCGTCGCTTCAAAAATGTACATTTCCCAGTTCCACTTGGTAAATATACTTTCTTTTCACTTATGAAAATAAAAAGAAGAAGAAGCAGGAATTGATTCACTCGATTACTTCGCATTCTACAGCAATTACGGAGCGAGAATAACACACATCACCTTCGTCAAACCACCCGTTTTTAAAAGTTGGCTCGCTGTTTTCTCTACTTTCCAGTTTGTTATATAGTTGTCGAAGCTCCCCACATGTGGCGCCACGAGCCTTACCTTCCGGATATATTTGGAGTGATTCATACAGAATTCAGCCCTCCTCGCGCCATATAAAAGCTGCGCGGGAGTGAACCTCAGTAAACTCGCTCTAGGAATCAGAGAACCATGTCGGCGCTCGACGTGATGCTAATCGTCATTTTCTTCGGAGCAACGGTGTCGCGACTACACGTCAGAGCCGGAGCAGGTAGGCACGTCCGCTTCTTCAATAACTTGGGTTAGAAGAATTCGGGTTAGAAGAACTAGGGCATTCCTAATGTTGGAACGCGCTTCACCTATAGCGCCCACAGATGCCCCCAGGATCCACCCGTTCAGCTTCCCGAAGGATCACCTGGGAGGACAGACCGTAGCGGTCACGTGCATCGTCAACCACGGCACTCCGCCGCTCAGATTCGCCTGGTCGAAGGACGGGCGTCCGCTGCAAGCCGGACGCGAGAAACCCGTGTCGAAGATGATCACG
This sequence comes from Dermacentor silvarum, assembly GCF_013339745.2. Classification (NCBI taxonomy): domain Eukaryota; kingdom Metazoa; phylum Arthropoda; class Arachnida; order Ixodida; family Ixodidae; genus Dermacentor; species Dermacentor silvarum. The sequence goes on along the minus strand of NC_051163.1, from coordinate 153,655,553 downwards.
GAATCCGTGTCCGTCTTGACGGTGCCCAACGTCGGCGCCGAAGACATCGGGAACTACACCTGCAGCGCCAGCAACGCCGCCGGGAGCGACAGCTTTACGGCGGAGCTCCTCGTCGCCGGTGGGTCCTGATCAAGCGCTCATTGTTTCTCGGCGTTCTGTTAAATCGTCGAAGCGGAAATGCGAGGCTCGTCGTGTACTTGTGAAATGCTATGCGACTCCGCATTTTTAAGAAATTGCAAGCGACACATGAGGTCCACGGCGTTCTCTTTGATAACCTGCAATATAGCGTCATGCTCGCAGGCGAACGGTTCTTGATAGATTGCTCAACAAATGTATGAAGAGTGGCTTCGGGGACTTATTACATGCTTAACGCTTATTAGTTTATTGCATTTATCAGCCATTAGCACGCAATTATTTCCAGTATACCTTGCGCGAAACAACATAGTTAAAGGGACCGACAACCGCTCAGAACATGAATCAAGATAACCCCGCTGATGGAAGGATTGCCTATCGTATTGGCTAAAAGCTCTGTTTTCTCATTAAACGTCTATTTTTGATCTTCACTAAAAGTCGCGAAAAATGACCTTTGGCGCCCTCACGCGGCAAATACATGAAGATGCATAAGTGACCTATCACGTGACCATCTACTAGTGTACGCGCTACCTTGTCTCTTTATTAGTATTGAAATACAGTACATTTTTTTCTATAACTTTTTTTCTTATTTTTTCTTACTTATTGACGAAAAATGCTTACGAGGCACTTCCGACCTTATACGTGCCTATTTATGCGGTCTGGCCAAATACTTCGAAGACAAATGTCGCGCAGGGACGTACAGTTCTAAAATCGGGCACGACGTGGCGCTAGTTGTCCAACCCCAGGAGGATGCAGCGCTTTCTCTCAAATCAGCGTTCGATGTCGGATGATCGCCCCGCAAACCTCTCACATTGGATGCGCAGCAGAACCGGCGACATGTCCTTTTCTGCCGCTTTGCGGCGGTGGATCATTTGCTCGATACTCGGCGCAACGTTCATCCATTCCACAGCGACGGCACAAGGTAAAACGATACTTTTTCTAGCGTACGGAATCCCGCTTATTAGAATTCCGAAGACATAACCGTACACTTTGGCGCATTCTCACAGAGGCTCCCAGGCTGCAGCCGTTTTACTTTCCGAAGGATCACCCGTTGCTCGAGACACTCGTGGTGTCCTGCATCGCGATACGGGGCACTCGGCCGGTGCAGTTCGCCTGGTCGAAGGACGGCCTGCCCGTGGTCGCCGGAAGCCGCGCGGTGACCCAACAGTTGTCGGCGACGATCTCGACGCTCACGATTCCGACAGTCGCGGCGCAAGACGTTGGGAACTACACGTGTCGCGCGTCCAACGCCGTAGGAAGCGACAGCTACAGCGCCGAGCTGCTGGTTACAGGTCAGTGGTCCCGCACCTCGTATAGTGCCCGCCCCGACTTGGGAATCTGCTATTCTCAAGAGACAGAACAAAGTATTGAAGCATCGCGTCTACAGACGCGTACGTTGTATGCAGAAGTAAACTTTACGTATAATTCGCGCGTGAGCTGCGACTCACGCTTCCGACGCACAGATAATCATGGACGCATGAACTTATGGTAAATTTTGGGGGGCTGTATTCACGCAAAACGCAGATTGCAAACGTATCTTACGAAGAATGCATCTCAGATGTTTTTATACGTGCCGCTATGAGGAAAATAGGGGAAGGGGGGGGGGGGGCAAGTACCAAGGAACTTCGAATTACGGTGTTAGTAATCAAATGGGACTCCGCAGTTTCATGCCTGCGTATGCGTGTCCGCGTATCTATGCGTCCGCGCATACATTTGTGTACAGTCCACCCAATACAAACACAGTACACTAGCAGCTTGTTTCTCCCCCCCCCCCCCCCCCCCCCCCCCGTCGTACCTTATACATTAACTATCTCGTCAATCAACAGATGCGTGCGTCTACGTCAACGTAAGCTTTCATCAAAATGTCGATTTTTCTTGTCAATGTCGACGAAGAAGAAAGAAAGCAACGACAAAGGAAGCTGTTTCATGTTACTGGTGAGAGTCTGTTCCGTTTTAAATTCAACAAACAAAAATACATACCTACCAGAATTTGCGTCACAACAATGTTTTTTAGTGCACTTCAACTGGTTCCGAGAGTTCACCTACCTTAGCGAGGAAGCCCTTTCCAGCCTCTATACCTACATGCTGCGCCGCTTCTTGACGCCATTCAAACCTATCTCGTCACGCGCACTCCGCGGTATAGTCTTCGATGCTTGCCGCAACGCGGCGCTAGTTGTCTGACTCTCGCACATTGTCCGACTTCGGCGAAGGCAACCTACGGTTCTGCATCTCAACGAAACAGAGCAGTCGCCTGCAAGACCGACCCGCTACTGAGAGCTAGCTATACTCCACCTCCAACAGTATGGGTTACAAAACGGGGCTACAAGCGACGGCCGTAGTGGCCCTCATTCTCAGCCTTCTAGGAGCCATCCGTGCGGCGACTACAGGTAAAACGAGAGAACAGACGCGTGGACGAAGGCTTCTTCTCCGTACGTAAGGATATTTAATGACGTCACATGCACTAATTCGGCCCGCAGACGAGCCGCGCATCCAGCCCTTGGCTTTCCCGCCGAGCGTCAGCCTCGGTCAGGAAGTGAGCGTCACCTGCGTCGCCGCGCTGGGAAAGAAGCCCTTCCGCTTCGCCTGGAAGCAGGACGGCGAGGTCCTCGAGAACACGAAGAGGAAGCACTCTCGAGCCGTGGTCGACAACGTGGTCATGATGACCATCGAGCGGGTGACCGCCGAAGACGTCGGCAACTACACCTGCACCGTCAACAACGGGTTCGGCAGCGACAGCACCACGGCGGCATTGATAGTGGAAGGTAGGCGCATTTGTTTCCAAGTGAAGTTATGGGGTTTTACGTGCCGACACCACGATCTGATTATGAGGCACGCCGTAGTGGGGGACTCCGGAATAATTTGCACCACCTGGGGTTCTTTAACGTTCACCTAAATGCAAGTCCACGAGTGTTTTCTGCATTTCGCTCCCGTCGGAATACGGCCGCCGTGGCCGGGATTCGATCCCGCGACCTCGCGCTTATAGCAGCCCAACACAATATAGCCACTAAGCGACCACGGCGGGTGGCGCATTTGTTTCTGGCCGTGCACGATGGAAAATTCATTCATCCCCTCGGATTCGTGCTTCGACAGTAGCGTATAATGTTGAATGGTAATGAGCGCGCTATCGCTGAAACTGGAATAGAAATCCTTCCGTTCAGCCACCCTTGAGAAATTATTTGCCTCACAACGTATTACCCACTAATGACAGTATTCACTTAATTGAACAGTTTTGTGCCAACCACTGGTCATTTGCTTTGATTCCGCTGTAATATTGATGTGTTGCCCGCATCACATATTATCTTGTGCGCTTAAAACTCCCTGTAGAGCACTGTTGTCTATTCACACTGTGTATAAAGCCTTTATATTATATTATTCCGTGCTTTAAACCTTTGTACGCCACTCCTGCTTATGTCTAAAGTATTGGAGTGCAGTGATCTGGCAATAATCAAATAATAATAATAATAATAATAATAATAATAATAATAATAATAATAATAATAATAATAATAATAATACAATGCGATCGTGTAGAGGAGTACATAAAATTAATAGTAAGGTAAACTGTACTAGTAAACCACTTTGCCAAAAAGTACCGAAAAGATACCTCTTACCGTGCGTAAAGGTTTGGTAAGCCAGGAAAAGCGTGATAGCTAAAGACAGATGGCAATGCTCCTTTGAAGTTGCCGCGCTAGCCTCCTGCGACGTCATGGGCTTTGATCGCGCGTGCTCCAGTACAGTTAACTGCTTGCCGATAACTAAGAACTAAGTTTTGAAAGCTGTTTTTTTGCACTGAAGCGGCTCAAACGCGAGGAAATACTCTGCAATCCCGACGTCACAGTGACGTACCGACATTGCAGTAGGTGACGTTAAAGCCCCTCCATCCACGAGCCTCCGCCGCTTCGGCGAAAACGTGTACGTATGGAGGCGCTCTAGGTGATGTCTGATAAGCACGGCGGCTAGCTATGACGTGTTTCCGGCTTCGCGATCACCTTCGGCGTATCTGTTTCTGTTACTCAGAGTCAACGGTCGCTGGGGCGTGACTTTAGACACTACCTATTTGCGTGCGAGATCGATGTAAGAGAAGCTTGGGCCTTGGCCTTCATTTTGTTTGCTAGTATCGTCAGCAGTTTCCGGCCGATGGAATAAAGATTGAGTTTTTATTAATGGTTCACTCGACCAAAGTGGTTTGATATTATATTAGCGTTTCCATGACACTTCTTTTTTCACTCCAGGAATTTAATGGGAGGTAGGACAAATTAGCAACACCAGCCGTGTCTGTAATCAAGGAGATGCAGTCGTCGAATCACGTGATCGTTACAACCAACGCACAACTGAGAAGAAGGTCCGCGCTTCAGGGTTTATCTTTTTTTTTTTTCATTTACTTCTGAGGGCCGCGCAGAATGCTTAAACCACTAAACGTATTTTAGATTGCGTAACTATGCAAAACGACCATAAGAAAACATCCACGTGCTTACCTTTCTTCACTTGCCGAAAGAGTGGTCTGCAGTAGCTGGTCCTCGGACATATCTGCAATACAAAAGAACATTTTCCTGTGTCATACTAACAGTCCGAATGACTTAAAGACTACCGTATACCGAGCGGCACAATTTCTTCAAGAGGCTAGATCCCCAGTCTCATATTAAGTTACTCAAATGCCTGCAACATACTTTCTCATTTCGAAACGCTCGCCTAATTACATAAGTACACGCGTCTGAGTGGCACCACTTAAGCTCTACGTGCATGTGAACGCATCTTTTATACCGTGGCGTTCCCTGAGAACCAGCACGTCCGCGGAGAGGACCGAAAGTAAATCCTAGCTGAAGATAGATAAAGAAAAGGGAAGGTTCAAAATACAGCAAAGTATTACTTATGGTGGCAATATATTCGAAAAAAAAATTTGGCCTCAGCTGTTGTTTTGCGTAATTTTCCAGTCTTCCAAATCAAAGTGGAACGGTTGGTGGTAGTGCAAGCCATCCACGCAATGTGGCGCTAGTTGTCCATGCAATCGCACTGCGCTCCGATCGAGGCACCCGAAACGCGCAAACGTCGCCGCAGTCAGTAGGACAGTGTGTACTATACACGTATACCACGGCCGGCCAGAGGCTCCTGCCTTCAACATGGTACTACCGGCGTCCGTTCCACTAGGCTGGGCATTCTTCCTCGCCTTCGTACTCGTGAATCACGGAACCACTGTTCTCGCCGAAAATCGCGCCCACATACGGGACCTGGAACTCGCGGACGCCTTCTACACGAAAATAACGTCACCGAGATCGACTGAGAGAGTCCGAAGAGACGCGTCGGTTGCACGTTCCTCGATTCCGGAGATACAGCCGTTCGCGTTCTCGAGGAACACCGCCCTGGGCCAGCGGGCCAGCGTCGCCTGCGTGGTGATCGGCGGCGAGGGACCCTTTCGCTTCGCGTGGAGTCACAACCGGCGCCGCGTGAGCAACACGGCCGCGAAGTACGCCAGGGAGGACACGGAGAACATCGCCACGCTGATGCTGGAGAAGGTCTCGGCCGAGGACCTCGGCAACTACACGTGCACGGTGACCAACGCGCACGGCTCCGACAGCTACACCGCGTCGCTCGTCGTCGAAGGTGAGGCTTAGAGTTCCTTCAATTAGGCCTTGAAGGGGGGTGGTTGGTGGCTGTTCACAGACTCTTCGTGTTCATGGACGTAGCTCGTAAATGTGATTTAGACTTTGTCCCCGTCTTGTCTCTATTCCAGTGCGCAAGGAAAGAAAAACACACACACACAAAAAAAAACAGATCAATCGATCTTTCTCGAAAACGAGAGCGAGTGACTGTAGATAAAGATAAGCTTGGATCTCAGAAATTATAAATACTGTTAAAGCGAGTTAATTTCCGAAGTTTCAGGCGTCCACCGTCGCTTATGTCATCACGTCATTTGTAGAACAGGTCACAACAGCTCGGGAACAAAAAGAATAATAATGGGGTTGTAATAATAATGATTTTAGTCGATGAGACGGTACTCCATCGAACTCCTTACATAAAACTCATTATGCCCCGCACGCCAAGGGCTCCATGTGTCTTAAGTGAGACTATTCAGCTCTGAACAAGCGCGACGTGTTCAAAAGCTTCGCGCGCTTCCGTATTCTACTACTAGAAAGCAGAAATGGAAGACATGTAGTTCTCGTTGTTCCCTCGGAGCGGCGCTAGTCGTCTGCTTGGCAATTTCAGTCGCCACCCTGACGTCACCAGTCGTGCAGCGGACGTGGAGTTAGCACTCTGCGCAGTGCAAACTAGTGCCGCGACGTCCTTTGATGACATGGCGCTCGATGTAGCCTTCCTCTTCATCCTGAGCGCGCAGTTCATCTTAGTTCCTTGCAACAGCGCCGACAGCGGTGAGTCATTCCACGCACCTACTTACCTGCGAATTCCTTCGCTATGGCTGGTCGGTATAGGTTTTCCCCTACCGCAGTCGTCTCCTTTCTCCAGGGCGGCCGGCAATCATGCCTTTCTCGTTCCCGGAGAACGTCGTGCTCGGTCAGAAGATCACAGTCATGTGCGCTGTTTCGAGCGGCGTCGGACCCTTCCGATACGTCTGGACACACGGGCGAACCGCGTTGACCACCAGTTCGAGGAAGTACGTCAAGGTTCTCGCCGAGAACGTTGCCGCCCTGACCATCGAAGCCATCGGCGCTGAAGATTTCGGAAACTACACGTGCACGGTGTCCAATGCCGCGGGAAAGTGCCAGCTACGCAGCTGCTCTCTTCGTTGAGGGTGAGAACACGACGGCGATTCTATGCGTCAACGTGTGCGCGGCGGCAGCTCCAACGCACGATGTTTGTAAGGGAACGTATTACAGTCGAACCCGGACATATTGAACCCACATATAGCGAACTACTGTGTATAACGAACAGCAATAAAATCTTGAAAATTTTTGTATAAAATTTTTATTTTATATATCGAATTACCTATATAACGAATTTCTTGTGATCCCCTTCAGATTCGATATATCCGGGTTCGGCTGTATCTGCTGGCGAAGCACATGTCTGACCTATACGTCTACACAGAAATAACATAGTTTGCAATGAACCAGGGAGACATGGTTTGGCTTGCTGCGAACTGAAATGATAACACTGCGCGACATTCGTATGCACAAAACGCAAGAATAGTGTTAGCTTTAAGCACTTTGCCATTTGCTCACTTTAGGCCTACGGGAACTGATCGTCCAATATTAGGGCACTGTTGCTGAGGCAGCGGGTACAACAGCATAGAAAAAATCGACGAGAAATAGAATCGACGGAAAAGGCCGATGACGCGCGAATCATATTTGCCCGGATGTTTGATTTTCGTGTACCACTGACATACAAGATTTCTTCAGCATTTCAAAAGACTGCCGCCGTTTTCCTGGCGGTATGGCGGCTTTCCCTCGTTCGAGCGCTTCCCGACGCGTGGCGCCACTTGTCCACTGCCAGGTGAACTGCCAGAGCGATATAAAAGCAGCTTTCCCGTGTCACGGTCCCCTAGCATGCTCCGACATCGCAGTGAAAGAATTACGCGGGATTTCTTCAGTGTTCTTCGCGCGTTAGAGTTACACGAAGTGTAGCAGTTTTTATAATAACGCCCTATAATAACGAAACATCATGCGCGGATGTTTTCCTCGGAGTGTCCACCTACTGCAATTCTTCACATCTGCCGCGGTATTCGCTGCCGGCGCCCAAGGAAACCAATGTAAGTCACGCCTGCGCTAACCAACAGCCGGTGATTTCGCTGATTCCTTTAGACTTGGATCAGTTACCGTTGTTGTGCTTGCCTCCTCAGCGCCGCCGGTCATCATGCCGATCTCGTTCGCGAAAGACGTCGCTCTGGGAGACAGGATCGCGCTGACGTGCGCCGTGACGCGGGGTACGGGACCGTTCGACTTTAGCTGGACTCACGAAGGCAAGCCCATCGGCGACACGAAGGACCAAGTACACGACACCCGTGACCGGTAGCATAACCACCATGACCATCGAGAAAGTGGAGCCCGGAGACATGGGAAATTACACTTGCACCGTGACCAACGACGTTGGCAAGGACGCCGTGACGGCAGCGCTGCTCGTCGAAGGTGAGCCACTCGAAACAGAGGGGTGAAAATAAAAGTTTTTAATTAATTAATTCATTCATTCGAAACAGAGGGCGATCAAGTGGTTGGATGATATTGTAAATCCGGCAGCGTTTTCGGATGGTAACGTGAAGTCACCGTCATAGTTAAGCGTAATTTTCCTTTTCCTGCGAAGGGTCCTGAAGATTTATGGTTGGGGTGCATAGAATGGTGCTCGCTTAATACGTTTCTTACAAAGCATTCGATGTTCGCTCTGTTCGATGCTCATGGCGTTTGTTAAAAGTTAGTCGTCATCGTTCTGGTTGTGTCTTACGGCGGTTGTATACGTTGTCGACACATAAAAGCTGGGAAATAGTTCTTCGGGCTTTCTGGTAAAGGTGAACGATTTGATGCGGCCTCGCCCTCTCAGCTCGCGCGAATATTGTATTTGCGTTACTTTCCGAAACCACCTGACTGCTGATGCATGCTTAAGGATGAAGAGTTTTTTGTCTCAGACAATGGGGAAGCGCAATGCATGAAACTTCGCCTGCTTCAGCTGTTTCGAAATTCAAGCTATTCAACATTCTAGAACGATCCTGTGCGAACTGGGATGTCCCGAGTTGAACACCCGTGTGGGTGTTTTTTTTTTTTTTTTTTTTTTTTTCCCCACTTAGCGCGTGGTTTCCACGTGGTCGGGCGCAGTCGTATTAGCAACAAATAAAATTGTTCCGGCGAACTCATCCGCATTCATCCGAATGACGTGGCCAACAGCTAACAGTTTCAATTAATCGAATTTATACAAGTGGAACTAAAGTCCGACAGTTTTTCTAGGAAACGTGTAGTTGCTTGGTCGTTCTACAGAACGATAGTCAGCGAGGGTAATTGTAACCCAAATGATCGAGCGAATCGCAAATTGCAGGAATGAAATCGGCAGAACAACAGGTTGGACTTCGTAGGGCAAACATGTACGCGCGATGACGAGAACGTTACTTCTCTCCTTAAACACCGAAGTATGAACTCGGTTGAATAGCTTTTCTTACACACAAGGCGTCAGCATGCGGAGATGGCAAAGAGGCAAAGAAACCGTGAAAGAAAAATTACTGCCGTCGCTTAGCATATAGAAATAAATAAGCATAAATAAAAGAAAAACACATCTGAAATAAATAGGGCACCCAGAGAAAAGAGTGACTCTGAAGTAACGGATTCGAGCACCAAGGTGCCCGGAGCTCACTTATATCGAGAAGAGAGCTATTAAACATCGCTAACGTAGGGCACGATTCGCGACGCCAGTAAAAATACGGTACTGGCATTTAATGATGTAACATGTCCTATGTAGGAAAGGTATACTGCAGTTAATCCGTGTCACTTTAATAGTTTAGCAATTTGGATTTCGAAACGAACTAAAATGTAGTTTCGCAAAGTTTATCATGTTTCCCCTTACAGAACTTACTGGTGCGATATCTTCGTAACGCGATGTCGACGCATTTCACACATTTCGCGAATGTGTGGCGCCCTCTCTGTGCGGACCTTAAACTCGAAGTAACGTCCGGCAGAGCATCGCCTCCGAGATTGCTGGCGCTTCTGCATAGGGCACCGTTCTTGTTCGTCGCGGGCTATTTGAATCGGTGGAAAACGGCGCCGTTCCTTCAACTGCGATTTTGTCTGCAAATATATTTGTGAGAACGCGTGAGATAGCCATCTCCAGGCATAAACTCCGGAAGGTTAGTCCAACGATTTAGTCAAGAAGTCTGCTTATATTACCCCCCTCAACGTTAAGTTGCTTGCAAAAGAAGTAATGCCTATCCTTGGAACATGCATCATAAGAGGTCAGTTACTGTAACAGAATGGGCACTTGGAAATGTGAAACGCCGCCAGGGGCGGGCAGCCGTAAGACGCGATGGAGGCTGTTGGCGATAATGTACACCGTGTACTTTGGAGACACGGTGATGCCACGGCTGGGGATGAAATTCTCGCGCAACGACGACTTCATTCATGCGACTACCTTGCTGTTCGAAAAATTGACCACACAGACCAGGCTGGCGGCATAGTAGTCACATTCTTTTAATATTAGCAACCATTCGCTGCAGTGTCTTTTCGCCTTCCGTTGCAACGCACCAGCAGCTTGCGCGGCATTCCTCGCCCCCTCAATGTCGTTCACGTACTACTCACGGTGTGGCGCTAGCTGTCCACACCCTAACTCATTTCTCTACCCTGTCCAGCTCTGTACTATAGCTCTCGCATTTCGTAAAGCCAGAGCACAGTGCTCACTCGACTGGTAGAAGTGTCTCTCGCCTTTGATTCCGTCCTCCCATACCTGGCTCGCATACCTCGAATATTGCAAACCATGCGCGGTGCCTCGGCGTCAAGCTACATCCAGCTCACTGTGCTTCTAATCACGCCGGCTCTCAGCCTCAGCGGCGGTAAGCCCCCTCTTCCTTTTCTAGGCCAAATCGCAACAATTTCGTATCCGCCCAGCATTTCCTTTGAGCAGCAAATCAAGGCACCCACCTGCTATACGTCATGTTGATGCCTACACTGTTACAGATGCGCCGCAGATTCAACCGTTCGCATTCCCAAAGGACCCTCGAGCCAGTTCAAAGATCGTGATTTCCTGCAATGCCCACGTCGGAACGGAACCGATCAGTTTCGCCTGGTTTAAAAACGGAGAGCGAGTGCGTACGGGGACAAAGGTTCAGACGAAGGTGCTCGGCGAGACAGTCAGCATTCTGACGCTACTGGAAGTGTCGGCGGAGGACGTCGGCAACTACACCTGCCAAGCCGGCAACCGCTTCGGCACGGATAGTATAACCGCGGAGCTGGTGCTCACAGGTCAGTGGATGAGCGAATGAAAAATGTGATATCCTAGTCGACAAACGTTGCGTCGACTAGGATACGACTACACGTTGCCCCCCACGAGGATGGCATACAACTCGGCACTTTTGACAGGGTGCGTAACACGATACACAGGGTGAGGTTGGGGTGATCGCGCTCACTTTTGCGTAAAGGTACCATAATATGTCATCAGCAAACTCTACAGTACGTTGCTGGCTTCACGGTTTCACGCCACCAAGAGCGTTATTCTGTGACTTCTCATTAATGCGTGTACAAACGTCTCTGAAACCTATAATGTTGGAGAAAATCAACCGTGCACGCGGTGCACTTAAATTTATTTCGGCCGGTACTATAAAAGTGACACTCGTTGCGGCTGTTCTGTGTTGCATGTAACTAATCACCCATGGAAGTTAAGCGAATATTCATGCATTGACGTGGATTGTGCATACCTATTTACGAAGATCCTTCAGGCGATACTGCAAGCTGTAACTATCACGAACCATCTTTAATCACCAACTGCCAGACAGTACAAGGGGCCTTCCTCGCTCTTATCTCCGACTCAGAAACCATAAGACTGACTCCTGCAACCTCAAATGTTGCACCAAGAATGCATTTCCGGTCGAGCACGCAGCATGTGAAGCAGGGAGAATGCGAAAGCAGGCCTCCGCCGACGACAACGACAGCTGAGAAAGCTACACAATATTCAAGACGTTCTAGAACTAAGAACGTTGTTCGTTCTAGTGAATTTCGCATCCGTTGCAGAATTGGCAGTGGCCTGAGCTGGCGCGCAGCGCACCAACTGGCACGCTCGCGCCATCGCAGCAAGCGAATACGAAGCGTCAAACGGACGACACAGAAATTTGTTTGCGTTTCGTTCGTAACGACCCCGCTAAGTGGCGCCAGTTGTCCGCGGCACGCCAATGTTTGAGCACCACTGCGCTCAAGAGAGGATGCACCAGAATGTCCATAGTAGTACACTGCGGCAGGTCCTGCAACCGACTGTTCGTGAAAATGGGGATGGCCAACCCTTGTTTGAACCCAGTTTTCATTTGTGCCTTGACAATATCGACCACTATCAGCGGCGGAGAGTCAGGTGAGGCTACGGCAGTCCGTAGAAGAAGCATGCGACCTCGAAATTCAAACGCATATGCAGTAACTGCGCTTCGCGTCATTTCAGCCGAACCACCCAAGATCCAGCCTTTCACCTTCCCTACAAATCTTCTCCGTGCGAGGAAAGTCATCGTTTATTGCGCGGTGCTCGAAGGCAGCGAACCGCTCACTTTCGTCTGGACGAAGGACGGCCGAGAACTTGCAAACGGCGGGAGGCTGCACATCAAGCAGCTCTCCGAGACAGGGTCGTCGTTGACGATCGCGACAGTGGGAGCTGAGGACATTGGCAACTACACGTGCACCGTCAGCAACGTCGCCGGATCGGACAGTGCGACTTCACAATTGCTGGTCAAGGGTGAGTCGGATTGTCTCCGCACAGCACGTGTTTAGAATTGTTCGTGACACGCGAAACTTTAGACGCCTAGCAAGAAACCTCTAACGACCCTCCTAAGTGACCCGTCGTGCAATTCTGAAGCAATTTGCTGAGTTCTAGAAGATATGCTCCGAATTCGTAGCAGAGTGCACACAGTCAATCTTTATCAGCATCTCGTGCTCTCTGAACTTTAACTTCCAACTCTACCCGACTTCGTTCTCACGCTTTCAAAGTGAGCGGCGCGGTGTCGATGGTTTCTCGAACAGCTACAGTGTGGCGCCACCTGCTCCACGAATCGCTCAAGACTTCCGGAAAGTGTGATATCGACGAGGCGACCAAATTCGAAGCACTGCATCGTCAGTTGGTCTTTCGCAGCGGCAGGCTATCGAACACACCTCGAAAGCGTCATGCTAGCAGTCATCATCGCAATCTCGTTGCTCGCTCCTCGAACAAGCGGCGAACAAGGTAGGAGCTACGTCTCGTCGTCCCTCGCAATACGCGAACGGACTGTTTCGGATACAGAAGTCGTGTCGACTTGACCTCGTCGTTGCAGATGCTCCCAGGCTGCAGCCTTTCTATTTTCCAAGAGAACACCCGCCGGGGGAAAGCGTCGTAGTGACTTGCGTTGCCAGTAGAGGCTCCCAACCGATGAAATTCGCGTGGCTGAAGAATGGCGTTGACCTCAAGCTGGGAAGCAACAAGGCGACGCCGAAGATGTTCACCGAGTCCGTCTCGGCGCTCACCATCCCCAACGTGAGCGCGGAAGACGTGGCCAACTACACGTGTCGTGCGACCAACGCTGCGGGAAGCGACAGCTATACCGCCGAGCTAATCGTGACCGGTCAGTTGCACCTGTATTTGATATTTTTAATCCTTCTTGCGCGGATGATGAAAAATCCCCGCTGCTCAGTTGGCAAGGTGTTCTATAAGTTCAAAAAGAAGTTCATTAATTGCCTCCGAAATAAAGTATCGGATCTTTGTTAGAAGAAACTTTACTGGAATACTTGATATTTGCCGGAGGTATTTAATTCTACGTTGAATGCACGGATAGTTGGCGACTGGCTAGTACTCCTTTACGCAACGGGGATGTGAATGACGTAATAGTGGAATACTAGAGATTAAACGAACACAACGACAAGCAATAGCTCGCTCTAGACTGGTAGAGTATTACCTCCAAACTTAATTTTTATTTACTGGCCAAAAAGAAGAGAGAATGAACGGCGAAGTTTCTGTTTTTCATTTTGAATGCCGCTCGCAAATCTCCATTTCACTCAATGTCGAGTGACTGAACGGATTTGATGGGCGCTTTCGCTTATTCGAGCAAATTTCTGTGCACGAAAAGTTCAAGAAAGTCAGCACGTTGGGACCTTCTTCAACTAGTTAGGTCCAGTAGCTGTCAAGATTCATTGCCTAACGTTTATAGTTGGTGGCGTGACAAGGTAATCGCAAGGTGTCGTGACCACTTTTTTTCCTCGTTTTCGCGCCCTTTTTTACTTGGCAGGCCTGCACTGACGATAAGAGCGGCCTGTCAAGTATACCACAAATGTATTTTATACAAACCTATAGCTTAACAATTTTAAAATTATTTTTAGAGCCCATTTTACCTTGACGATCCGAGGACATTTGAGATCGTTTTGACATGGCGGAAACTCGAAGCGAACGAGTTTTTCTTGATATGCGCGTGTATCCGGAACGAGTTCTCACGCCTGGAATTTGCACCGTTATATTAGGGCGACGCTATCCCGTCTCCCGAAACGTGACGGTATATTCCAGCCCAAGTCATGACAGAGCCGCAAAATAAGTGCGCAGTCGCGGTGAGACCTCTACGGCACGCGTGAAGCAGCACATTCGATGATTCGCGTATCCATGCAGTCAGCACCTTGCGTTTCTTGTGCCAACTTGTTCACATCAGACGAAATCACTTCGATGGGACGAAACGTTAGTCGTGGCTTGTGTACACAGATATGTAGAAAGCATGTGAATAACGTACGCAGAGTGTGGCCGATATTTAAGGTGATCACCTAAATAATATTTCACTATCTATTACAGCTGAGATATAGCATGGAAGCCAGTAAATTATTTATGTATATATGTTTGCCCGAAGAATTATATCAGCCACTTTTTTTTAAATAAATCTGAAAAGGCGGTGTAGCTGCCTTTAAATTACCAATTATGCGCGCCCTTCTGGCATTGATTATACAGTACGATGATATATACATGTCTTAGCCAAGCAATTTCATTACAGCCTTGTTTTCCATGACGTACCTTCTTTTGTCGTCCATTGAATCGTCAAGAAATATTCCGCCACTTGGCTCGTCTTCGATAACCTCCACCATGCGGCGCTGCTTGTCCGTGGGATATGGGAGAACCTTCCTTTTGTCAGAACACAACCTTCCCGCTCACACGCGCAGCCAGCGAGCATCGAGCATTCCTGACGTTGCGTGCCCATGCGTCCGCGTCCCCAGATCATCGCTCCACTAGTCACCGCTTCCGGCATGCACCTGTGTCACTACGTGGTCGTGGCACTTCTACGCAATGTCGTCACAATATCTGCACTTTCTTCAATAGGTGAGCCGCTTTCTCGTTTTCGGATGCCTCATTTTGACCCTCCTCAGAAATTTATCGAAAGGAACGTGTTTCTTTTTTTTTTTTCACAAAGTATCTTAAGAAGCCGGCTCTCAAATTGAACTTGTCCGTTACAGAGGGCCCGAAGATTCAGCCGTTCTCGTTTCCAAACGACGCGCAGTTGGGCAAGGACGCCGCGGTGTCGTGCTTCGCGGTGCGAGGCCACCAGCCGCTCAAGTTCTCGTGGCTGAAGAACGGGGTCCGAGCCGACGGCATTGCTAACGTCGAGGTGGAAGAAATCGCCGGCAAGATTTCAACTCTGACTCTCCGGAAAGTGTCAGCCGCGGACATCGGCAACTACACCTGCCATGTTTCCAACGTCGCTGGAACCGACGAATTCACAACTTCTCTCGTCGTCAATGGTGCGTGCCATCAATTGCGTGTTGTGGGGGCCATTGTCAGCTCAATTGTGGCGTGCTCAATAGAGGACGCCCACAACTCACTCTCCAGGGGTTCTAATTCTCCACCAACGGCTCTCTTAAAGTAATAGAAACCATTCCTCAAAGCTACGCTTTGCCGCATACAGGTGTCGCCTGAGGCGACCAATGTCATGGCGGCCACTTTCCTGACGCCACCTATTTTTCTTGCGTGACTGCGAGGTCGGCTTCAACGAGAAAGCAGACTATAGGCATCATATTTTGAAACGAGGTTTCTGAAACAATCGGGAGATATGAGTATCACTGCGCTTTGATTCGCGAAAGGAATGGAAGGGGACGTGATGAAATGAGCGTGACACTTCCTCAGGATCGCTATTTCCATGTCACACAAATCTCAAGCTATTGCGCAAGCTGCCATCGAGCGTATCACGTATCATCGAGCGCGGCGAAGGGCCGCGCTTGATGATACGTGAATTACGTCACGCAAGCGTGAACACATTCCGGAAATCCACCGATCGAAGATACGGCCCCGTTTGGGTGTACCTAACAATTCTAATTTGCCACTGATTTTAATTACCAAAAAAAGTTATACCGACGCGCGGACATAGCGATCTTTCTTCGCGGTCGCGTTTGGTGTCTGCTTCTCGCATCTCACAAGAACCAGACCTAATTTTTCACATTTAGCGACCACAACACAGTGACTTTGCCGCTTTCCCCAAGACGCGGCGCTAGTTGTCCAGCCCTCGGGTCCTGCATTACCAGTCACACTTGGGGGCGCGCGCTTTCCACAAGATCGGCGAACTCTACATGCACCGCGTCAGTCTCAGCCGTTGACAAGAGCTTGTAGCGCAGTCGTTCGCCACAAGCATGGTACCGGTGCTAGCCTTCCTGGTATTTGCGGCTTCGCTCGGAGGGATCCAGAGCTCAGGTGAGCCGCATTCGTACAAACTCATCATGAATGTCCACGCTATAGTCGATTATTCGTCCACTCTTTTTCCAGTCGAGCCGCCTAAAGTCCAGCCCTTCAGTTTTCCGACGACGAAGGTCATGCCGAAGAAAGTTGTCGTACACTGCATAGTAGTCGAGGGCAGCGAACCTCTCGAGTTTTCTGGGCCAAAGACGGCGCAAGGCTAGAAGCTAATCCTAGGGTGGAAGTCAAGCAGCTCTCGGAAACTGTGTCCTCGTTGGCCATCTACAAAGCAGGAGCCGAGGACATCGGGAACTACACCTGCGTCGTGACGAACGCGGCGGGCTCGGACGCTGCGACCTCACAGCTTCTTGTCACCGGTACGGTGTCACCTTCATCGTTCAATCGCAGATGACGTTTTTTTGTACGATAGAACAACTTCACTTCGTCATTTCAATTCACCTGAGCTACCTACCACCTGCGCACGTCCACAGTCTCTAATTGCTGCAACCAGCACTTTGCAGCGACCACGTTATCGTCCGCTGGACAAGGGTTCGTTGTAAAACTAAAGTTTATCAGAAAAGAAAAGATCTATGCTTTAAATAATGACGGGTAATATTTAGCGTCGCGCAAGACGACCTCTCTATATTACATGGTCTTAAGTGGTTAACGATAGATTGAACTGAGTGAATAACCAACTAAGAAATGCAGTGTGTAAAGCTTATTCAAGATAGATAACGTTTCAAGGTACAATTACATTTACACAGTTAACGTTTTCGCAACACTGGCACCTCACCGGTCGAAATCTCTACCATTTCCTTCTAAGTGTAACAGGGTTTCTTTATGATCTTGTGAAAAAGGCTTATTTGTCTGCCAAGTTACGTACACCGGGTGATTTCTGCAGCGGAAGCAGACTTGTTACTACGAAATCTCCAGTGGTAGCTAGCGCAGTTTTTTCACACGGCTAGAAATCTGTCACGTTGGTGGATTACTTGAAAATGCGGACATTAATTGCATCACATATTGCATTGTGAGCTAATTTTGCCTAAGTTTCGCCTATTAACTCAGCAATTATTCACTTTAGCGCACGTATTCGAAATTGGAAATTCAAGCCGAGCACAAGTGAAGTCGTGTCTGGACTGCAGGAAAAATCTCCAGGCACTCAGGTGACATATCGCGCACGGGTCAACTCGTCGGTTTGTAGAATCGTAGAATCGGTAGCGAGAGGAGGCGTCCGCTTTCTGCTTGCGCGCCCATATTTGAAGTGTACATTGGGAGGTCAAAACACATCCTCACAGTTTTTCGTTCAAGGTACTGTTTGCTTGGGAAAGGCCATGCTTGGACCGGAAGGCTGTACTGTAGGATACCCTCGCGCTGTATACTGTCAAAGCAGGGAATCTACAGAGCAGTATTGCTGAAAAGCGTGCAGAAGATGTGAGCGAAAGATAAAGGCTTCTCTTTCAGACGTCGTATATGTGGCGGCCATATATATGGCAATTGTCTGCATCGTAAGTGAGGCCCAGGAATTTGTGACTAGTTACATAGCCAGCGAGTATAGAAATTATAGTCAGCGGGCATAATAGTATCTGCCGCCCTAACCGTCAGGCGGGACACAAACGGTGAGAATAAAATGAACAGCAGAATGAGAAGGGATTGAGATGTGTACAGCGAATATTCACGCAGGTGAAACAGCAGGTTATTATATTTGCAGCAGGCAGTTGGATGTGAGCAGTGGATAAGATGGGGCGATGGGCGAAGTTTGCAATATTTATAGGTTGCAGATCTGGAGATCTGCAGCCTGGACGTAAAACGAGGTTAACCAGATTAAGGTTAACATACTCGCGCGACACCGACAGCGTCGACGCCACTATTTCGCTGCCATAGCCACGTCGTTTCAACATTCAAAACGCCGAATTAAGGTGTCTTTTCGCCTCTGCACCAGCGGCTTGCGCGGGCTTCCTCGCCTGTCCGCGTCGTTGCCAAACTACTCACGGTGTGGCGCTAGCTGTCCATGCCTCCGGCCCCTTTCACTACCCTCTCGAAAACTCTACCATAACTCTCTCCTCGTATTTTGTGAAGCCAGAGGTCGGTGTTGCCCGATTGTGGACAGTGTCTCTCACTTTCGACTCCGTCTAGCATACTTCGAACCTTGAAACCATGCGCGGTGTTCCGGCGTCAAACGTCATCCAGCTGACAGCGCTTCTAATCACGTCGGCACTCGGGGTCAGCGCCGGTAAGCCCTCTTTTCAAGCACAAATCGAAAACAAGCTAGTCTCAGTGCAGAACTTGCATTGTACGGTAAGCTATGACAGCCACTACTGTACGTCATTTTGATGTCCACACTGTTACAGAGGCGCCCCAGATCCAACCGTTCGCCTTCCCGAAGCAACCTCGCGCCAACTCCAAGATCGTGATTTCCTGCAACGCTCACGTCGGGGCGGAACCGATTAGTTTTGACTGGCTTAAGGACGGACGGCGAGTGATTTCGGGGACCAAGGTTCAGACCAAGGCGTTCAGCGAAACGGTCAGCATCCTGACGCTTTTGGACGTGTCGCCGGAGGACGTGGGAAACTACACTTGCCAAGCCACTAACCGTTTCGGCACAGACAGCTTGACGGCAGAGCTTGTGCTTACAGGTCAGTGAAGGACGACGACTACCTCATAGCATAGCACTGCTTAGATGCGCACACACAAGAAACAGGTACGTACATGTGACGGGGCGCATAAGTTAAGCCCAAATCAGTCCGTGTGACCCTTAGAAAGGCTCGGTTACCCATTTTATCCTTTATCCTCAGATGTCCTTGTGCGAGCGGCACGGTCGAAAATCATCGACAGAAACTTAGAGCGCGGCTGAATACGAAACACGTGGTCATTTTGTTAATCCATAGTTCAGTTTTGCGTTTACGTTTCTCGAGGCTACAATTGTGCAAAGATTTCGCTCTGATCCCGCTTAGACTTCTTTGCTGGTTTGGCCTGGCTCGCGTTTGTGGTGGTTGTGTGATGTCGCAATGGTAACACATATCACTTTCATGAAGGAAAACTGATCACTAGCCGTAAAAATAGCGAACACGCCGAAGCAACGGCGCAGTTTGTGCCAGTAGCTGATACTGATGTTCAGCTGATGTATACGCACTGTCGTGATCCCAATGTTTGTGCTGGTACACGTACTTTTACTGCTGTATTCTTCAAACGCTTCGGAACGCCAGTTGTTACAACGTGAAATATGCCACACGGCGCAGAGCTAATAATCCCTCATCAAGGACGCGGCGACTACTGCATCAAAATGGCTGTGAATGCAAATATGTCCTTGAGATAACCACAGTTGCGATACAACAGCACTTCGGCTGTCCACGGTGGAAATGTGATACCAACGGAGAACGCAATGTGTTGGGACGCAAACCATACCTTCAAATATGTGGCGCGTTCAACAGTTTCCGATTCAGCCGCTATGTGGCGCTAGCAGCCCGCACAGAGAGAAATACTTTTCTACCCTCAACTACCGTCGGTGTTACCGCGCACTCATTCTGCAGTCGGCGCTCGCTGTGCAGGGCGCAGTCAACGTTATGTTATTCGAGCTCTTCCTGTGCGCTTAGTCCGAGTGATTTTGAGCACCGAGAACTTCACACATCCGCTGCGAGATGACGCAGACCGGGTGTGTGCTCCTGTCTCTGGCAGTAGTGAGCGTTACTGCGGCTACGAGCTTTGCCGTGGGTAAGTTAGCGGCAACGATTCTGCACCTTTACGTTAATAGAGCGTCAAACAGAGGCAAACTCTCTAGTCTCAAATTTGCATGCCGGTTACCCACTGCTGACGAACAGCAGTCCCTGACCAAATGCGTCCGCCGATTTTCGACAATGCAGAGGCTCCCAAGATACAGCCGTTCTTCTTCCCAAAGAATCACCCCGTCGGAAAAGACGTTACGGTCTCCTGCTTCGCGTCGGAAGGGCAACCGCCGCTGTCATTTTCGTGGCTCAAAGACGAAGTGAAAATTGCGAGTGGCTCCAAGTTCGCCGTCAGGCACCCGCTAGACAAGATGTCTACGCTGACAATTCACGAAGTAGCAGCGGCGGACATCGGCAACTACACCTGCGAAGCGAAGAACGACGGCGGAAGCGACAGAACCACCGCAAGTCTTGTCATAACGGGTAGGTCGACGTAGCGCCCAAACTTCACAGAATATTTGCACGGTCGGTCAGCCACGACACTGTCGCCACTTCCGAACTTGCGCTGCTTGTCAAAACTTTGAATGGCTGAAGGCTCTCACACGCTAATTTATACAAATGAACGAATGATGAGCTATCTTACTCCAAGCATCGCGGAAGCAATGCTTTAGTGCTGGCAAAACGCTCCCGTGCCCCATGAAATTGCACAAGAACATTCCACCTCATGTCACTTGAAGTTATTGTCATCATAGTAACGGGTTCTGCCATCACCACAACCCCCCTCACCCACCCCCCACCCCCCGTTGCAAATTCGCTATCGAGCACACAGAAGAATAGCGCGGAAGGTGCATGGTAGTCTCGGCGTTCTATCGTAGCGGATTGAGTACCAATCGGCCAGAAGAGGTAGAACGGCCCTTTCAATCACGTTTTCGCATTTGTCCTGGAGGCATCGACACTTTTGCATTATCCTTATTGGATAATGCCAAATGTCGTGCTTCGCGTTTATTCCAGATAAAAAAGCCGAAAGTTCAGCATTTGAGTTTACTTGCGAACAGCGTACTGCACCAAAGAAGTGATCGTATACTGCACAGTTCTTCATGGCAGCGAGCCGCTAATGTTCGCCTGTACGAAGGACGGCCGACAGCTTGCCAACGGTGGAAGGCTATCGACCAGGCAGCTTTCTGCGACGGTGTCCTTGCTAACTACTACGTGAGGTGGCGACGAAGACGTGGGCAACTACAAGTGCGCCATCAGCTATGTGGTTGAGTCCGACAGCGTTACTTTGTGGTCAAGGCTAACTTGGGTTTCTATTGTTTGGTCGCTCTGTCTGATGCAATTCTCGGAGACTGCGTGGACCAAACAAATCCCGGCATGTTCCCTGCAGACTGGCTAAGCTCACGGTTTGTTTCGTCGGTTGTGCCGTACACTACCTTGCCCTAACCTCTTAATCTTACGCCTCAAGAGGCTCCTCCCTAGTGATTACTGGCTTCTTGTAAGATGGATAAATTATGACAGCTTATGAGGTTTAGATGCTGAAACACAGAATAAGTAGGTCATGTTTCTTGGTAACATGCCTGCGCTACCCGACTGTGCTTCTACGTGTGCCAGATATCCCCAAACCCTGCATTGCTCTTAGCAAGTTTCAAGAACAGTGGCGTTACAGGCTCATGTGGCGCAATGAATCATCGTTACAGAGATTGTAAGAAACTTGCCTCATGCAAAGGCACCTGGTAGAATGTTCCATGTTCTACCATCACTAACTGTAAGGCGAGTCTACCTGTGATCATAACAAGCAGTCGGTCATTTCTGCATTCAAACCACGTTCTCATTCAGGCCTCTGGTGGTGTAGTTGCCTGAACGATCCATATGTGGCGCCACTGGTTCGAGAAGTGACCTGCAACAGGAATAAGGCGAAGAGCACGCCTTGCGGTTACACCCTCCGCCGCTCACTCGGGCAGTGCAGTTCTTAGAGCACTCTTGCGGGTGTAGCATCGGACGGAGTTGCACCGTCATCGCGGGTCATTCGGGCACGATGCTCACGCTCATCTTCGGACTCCTGACGCTCGCGCGTGCAATAAGCTGCAGCAAAGGTATGAGGGCACCACGTTTCCACATTTCTCCCGCGTGACGTCATCTAGTTCTCTTTGCATCAACCTTGCCGGCTCGCGTCGTGATTTCAGACGCACCCAGGCTGCAGCCTTTCGTATTTCCCAGAGAAAGCGTGCTGGGAGAGACACTGCTGGTCACCTGCGTCGCCAACAGGGGCACTCAGCCGATGCACTTTACCTGGCTGAAGGACTGGCGTCGCTCTGAGCCAGGGAAGCAAGGCAACGCCGAAGATGTTGACCGAATCTGTATCGGCGCTGAGCATCCCCAACGTAGGCGCGGAGGACGTGGCCAACTACACCTGCCGGGCAACCAACTCTGCGGGAAGCGACAGCTACACTGCGGAGCTTGTCGTCACTGGTCAGTGTTCAGAGAACTCGCCATGGATCTTTCGTTGTAACTTGTATCATTGATGAAGCGCCGACGCGCGGGTTATGATTGACATAGTAGAGACGGGGAGATTACGGACCTGACAGATAGAGTGCACTAAATGCGGAAGGCGAAGCAGGCTTTGCAGTTGTGTCGTTTAACAGGTGGGGCTAACGGGTTTCAGTCCTTCGAAGATGGTTATGAGCTGGTATTGATTCTGCCAATTACTTGTTTGTACGGTAGGCACGATAACGAGGACCCGTAGTCAGAAGAATTTCACCATCATTCACGCGCCGAAATTGGCTCCTGCTATCGTAAGGGAGCACGCAAAAATATTATCGCCCTAAAGTACCAGTATTAGTATATTACGGGTGTTCGAATGGCACAGTTCTTGCTATTCGATTTGTATTGGATTGGAAAATTCTACAATCTGTATCTTGTAATAATCGGTTCTCGTTGAATATTCAGTCTGTGTCACAATACACATGCCTGGAGACTTCGAATAGCGTTGATTATTTTTTTATTACACAACTCATCGCGAGTTATACTACCAAATTAGCGTCACACAGGAAACAGCAGGGAAGTTTCGGTTTCAGTATAAATCTAAGTTGCGTCTTACTTCCGCTTGGATATGCATGAAAATGCATTTTGTCTCAGTATATGCATGAAGGGCAGAACAGTGTGAAATACTTGATGTACTTACGTCATTTACAGCAATTCTACATACACCGATACTAAAAACGTTAAGTCCTCACAGCCGGCCTCACTTAAATTATGAAAACTACAAACAACATGCCTCAATGAGTTTCACAAGACGACGCGCCCGTGCCACGAGGAATAGGCGCGCTTCACATGAAATCGCCGAATTTAGCTGCTCGTTAAACTGGACGTGCAAACACACAAATAAGGAAGACCGTTCGCTACCAGCTTGAAAGAGTGCACATTTAAAGTCGGCCATATCACGACTGCATTCGATACGTGGAAATTAGCTCACGCGCCGCTGAAAGCTTATCACCCTTTACTTTATATTAAGTGAAATTTGAAGTGCGACCGTTCGCACACACTACGCGAATTTCGCGAGAGCCTCACAATGTACTTAACATTGCCGGTGTGCTGGAACTCATGTGCCTTGACTGAGAGGCCCATTCGATATTCGATTCGATATTCCGCTCGACTTATTTTTATTTATTAGTTTTGTCAAAGATGTGTATTCGATTGTATTCGAAAATCTTCATATTAACACACTATTAAACAATTGACTAATAGTTAGTTGACCGTTGTTAGGTAGGATGGCACTATGGCCTCAGTGTCAAAGTGAGCTCTTATGCCTTCGGCACGCTCCACCCGGTGGCGCTGCCTGTCCGTGGGAGCAGCGTGACTTTCCAATTGCGTTCTCTCACTTTTCAAAACCACGACCACTGCGCCGAGCCGCATACGTGTGGAGACTGCGAACACCCATCAGTGGGGGATCGACTGTTGACGGGTTCACATTCGACGTTCGTCAATTTCAACATGCGCATCTTCGTCCACTTCATAGCCCTGCTTACGGGCGCCTCTCTTGAAACGATAACCGCGATCCAAACCTTGGGTAAGCGACTCCACACTTTCAAGCGTATGTTTGATACCTTAGGTCGTAACATCGAGGCTTGTTATAGCGCGAACAAGTTCGAAGTTTAGGTTATTCTCTCGCCGCTAACCTGTTAACTCGTCCGTTCCAGACCCTCCCAAAATTCAGCCCTTTTCGTTTCCGAGCGACGAACAGTTGGGCAAAGACGTCGCCGTCTCGTGCTTCGCGATGCGGGGACACCAACCCCTGCGGTTCTCGTGGCTCAAGAACGGCGTCCGAGCCGACGGCAGCTCCAACGCGGACGTCGAGGAAATCGGCGGCAAGATATCCACTCTGACGATCCGGAAACTTTCCGCGGCGGACTTCGGCAATTACACTTGTCACGTTTCCAACGCCGCTGGAACGGATGCATACACGACAACTCTACTCGTGAACGGTACGTGGAGACGAAGCTAAACAAGGGAGAAGCGTAACGTGGCAAGCAGAAAGTTTACTTTTTCATAGATATTGAACCTGCAGCTGGTTGGCGTATGTCAATTATTTGATGACACAACAAAGGGGGGATCAAAGTCTTAGTACAGAATCCCCCTAGGTTTCCTTTGTTTTCTCCTTATCGCTGTAATCGCATGAATTCATTCGAATGCGTGAGCAGCAATAATTCCTTTTTCAACTTTTAAGAATTTTTTTCTGCCTTATATTTCAAGTCACCCATTACCGTTCGGGGCTACTTATGCCGTTCCGCTGCTGAGCAGAATGTCGTGGGTTCGACTCCCGGCTGCGGAGGGTCGCATTTCGTTAGGCGCGCGTGCGCAACGCAATAACGCTCGTGTACCGCGCCTTATGGGCACTATAATGACCCCCCCCCCCTCCTTCCAATTTGTGGGACGTAATACGCTATGAATGACAAATTAATGTAGCCACCTTCTCAGCACACTTAGTCCTCTCACGGTGGCCTGCTTCTCACGTTCGTTCAAATCAGAGCTACCGCGCTGGTGTCTCACGGCTATACCTTTCCGTATATCCCAACATGTGGCGCTAGTTGTCCGTTCACCGAGTGATTTCTTCCCTTGCACCCGGTATACACCAAACTGCTACCGGACTGCGCACAGACAACGCGCCGTACAGCTAGGACTTCGCAGCAGCGGCAAGTGGCCGTCAGACTCAGAACCAATAATCGGCTCTCCACACAACATGGCTCTAGTATTTGCGCTGCTGGCACTTGGCGCTTCGCTCGAAAGGGCTCAATGCTCAGGTAAGGGAAACCTCGCGGTCAGCTGCCCAGGCCTCTGCTAAAACGCAATTCCACGTTTCAGTCGAACCGCCCAAGATTCAGCCGTTCATCTTCCCTACGAGTAAGGCCATGCCGAAGAAAGTCGTCGTACACTGCGTCGTAATCGAAGGAAGCGAACCTTTCAAGTTCTCGTGGTTGAGAGACGGCGCGAAGCTCCCGAGCGCCGGTTCGAGTGTCCAAGTGAAGCAGGTGTCGGAAGCCGTGTCTTCGCTCACCATCTCCAAAGCAGGCGCCGAGGACATCGGCAACTACACCTGCGTCGCGACGAATGCGGCAGGCTCCGACAGTGCGACCTCCCAGCTTCTCGTTACCGGTACAGTACCAATGCCCATACTAACGGGAAACTCGTAGCTAAACGAAAATAGCGTTATCCCGCGATTGTGTACCACTATGTTCGACTGAAAGTAGTTCAACTACTCTTCGCAGAGAGACTTTCCTCTCGTAAGGTCACTGGCCGGCGCTCGAGATTGTAACTACGGGTTAGAACGAATCTGCGTTACTTACGGCGTACCATGCTCATTCGTTGGCCTTTATAGAAATATACATGCACCGAACGGATGCTGCGCCCGTGCGCAAAACGAGCGCCACTGACGTCGCGAAATCGTGCTTCGACGGCCTACCCGCGTGTGCTTCACCCGATAGCTCATAAGTGGCGCCACTAGTCCCATTGAGACAGCATCTGAAGCGCGACAAGCAATGAAAAAGCGCTCGTACGACTGCGGATTCGGTCAGTGCTAGAACGTCCAGCATCCGGTGACATACGCCGGCCTCTCGATACGTGATGTCCAAGTTCAACGCTCTTCTCGCCATCTTCGCTGCATCTTTCGTCCATGCCAGCACAGGTAGGGACGGTGTACTTTCTGTGCTTCTCCCGAAAGCCTAGAGCATATTCTCCCGGTAAAACTATACAGGCGGCTTCTCCTTTGCCGACAGATATTCCAAAGCTGGTGCCGTTCAGTTTTCCCAAGGAGCAGCAGATCGGAGCTGCTGTGGCCGTCACCTGCATCGCCAGTCGCGGTACCCAGCCCCTGCTGCTCACGTGGCTCAAGAACGGTCTCCCCATTAACCCCCGTGGAAACGCTGCTCCCAAGATGCTGTCGGCGTCCATATCGGCGCTGACGATAGACAGAGTGGACGCTGACGACGTCGCCAACTACACGTGCCGGGCTACGAACGCCGCCGGAAGCGATAGTCACACTGCCGAACTGGTTGTCGCTGGTCAGTGTTCTCTCCCGCTGTGCTAACCATTATTTATACATTCTGTCGACTA
The DNA here is from genome assembly GCF_013339745.2 of Dermacentor silvarum. Classification (NCBI taxonomy): domain Eukaryota; kingdom Metazoa; phylum Arthropoda; class Arachnida; order Ixodida; family Ixodidae; genus Dermacentor; species Dermacentor silvarum. The sequence goes on along the minus strand of NC_051163.1, from coordinate 153,628,881 downwards.
CTCCCCTGTACCGTACTTCTCACGTTATAGCGCCAACGAGAAAGCGGAGTGATCCGTACGACCAGCTCGACGACGCCAGACAGGTCGCGATGCACTGGCGATGAGATTTCGGGATTAATGCGGCAATTTGAGACACCGATTGGTTGGACAATCTATTTAAGCGTTACCGCTTCATGGTTCACTGGAGTTGAGCGATTAACTGTACGGCGAGGTCTTACTCACTTTGAAAAATGTACGACCCGTGGATTTAGCCGGTTGTTTCACAATACGTTCACGGTGTGGCGCCACCTGTCTGAAGGAAAACTGCATATGCTTTTTCTCATTTGCTTTCCTATAAAAGCGTCGATCATCCCTACATTGAGAGGAGTTTTTGCTCCGCAGTTCAGGCGTTTCCCACTCGCAGCCAACTTGCTTCGTTCCAAGCAGAAAAGGAACTCGTTGGAAACACTTCAAAGAGAAGCATTCTGCCATGCACACCTTCGGCATCTTGCTTCCCACTCTCATTTGCTGTCACGTCATTGCTGAAACGTCTGCCAAGCTAATCGGTGAGCTCGCGTCTTTATATACTCTGTGCGCCGGGAGGAATTCCTTACCCGTTCGACACCTGGCTCTGTTGCTAGGCTTTCATTCGAGGCAACGCGGCGACAATTTCATTTTGCGTGCAATCGCAGAGCCTCCCAAGTTGCAGCCGCTCGCCTTACCGAGAAACCCGGCGCCCAACAAGAAACTCGTACTGTCCTGCGTAGCCGTGGAGGGAGACCCGCCGTTGGAGTTCGCGTGGACGAAGGACGGCGTCCCCGAGCGCGAAGGGAGGAGGAGGTACTCGACGGCCGTCCTCGCTTCGCACATTTCGTCGCTGACGATTCTCGAACTGACGGCGCAGGACGTCGGCAACTACACGTGCCGTGTTTCCAACTCGGCCGGGGCGGACAGTTCCACGGCGTCCCTCGTGGTGCAGGGTCAGTGTATTCATCGTTCATCGGGAAGACTAACAATTGGCAGTCACTTGAGTATCCTTACGTGATTTGAATGCGAAAAAGCATTAGGACTTGTCTAAGGTACCACCTTAAATTAAAACTTCACCTTAATCTAGCTTGCTCTAATTTGTACCAACCTTAATCCATCTTGCTTTAGTTTGTACTAACCTTAATTCACTTTCAATAACATTAATCCACCTGAATCCAATTTTGGGTGTGGGCCACGGCGTCTGCCCGACGCCGTGGCTGTCCACCGTGCGATTTCGCACTGCGAGCCGCAGCAAGTCCAGCGCCGGGAACGTGACGTCATCCCTTGGTCACGTGGGTTTTGGTACCGCCGGATGGTAACGCCGTACGCCGGATATTCCGCTTCATTGGGCATATAATGCTTTTCCATTAACGATAGTCGGGCGTTAACACCACGGCTGCGTTGTGTGGTACGGAGAACGCTGTACCGGAAGGTTCCGTACCGATTCTAGCCACTTTGGTTTCTATAACAAGCGTCCGACTCTAACCGGCATCAGCATTTCGTCATTCAGCCTCCATCTAATCATCACAACTGCCGCTGGGAATCAAACCGGGTACTTCACTGCGCAGCGGCAAAACGCTCAGCCATCCGTGCTCGGTTCTCCGGAGATCTACGGTTGGAATCAGTGATATTACGAATGCCAAAGCTCGGTGTTTCCTCTGCGCTGATTGAGACGCTATAAAGACGGGTGTCGCGTATAGATTAATTGCTGCGAGGACCCGCGACTAGCCCTTTTTTTTTATTTATTTATTTAACGACGCCATTAACCTGGTTCCAGTTGCGAAAAAAGGAAGTCCGATGTAATAGAAGCAAGACGAAGAAAAACAAAAAAGCGGCTTTCCTCAAATAGATCGACAGAAGGAGAACAGCTTGGCGTCAACCCTGATCTTGTGTTGCCTTATACCACGTTTCTGTTGGTTTCACTGTAAATTCCGCGCAAGTCATTCGACTTGTTAAAGGCATACCTCCTATATTTTGTCCTGCGATAACTTTCCATATGCGGAAGGCAGCCGGATTTCGAACAGCCAAGCAAAAGAGGCTCGTCCGCACCTTAATTAACGCAATCAGCGCAGTCTCGTTTTCCTAAGATCATTTTACTCTCTGCAAGGACATTTTTTCAGAGTGGGTAACTATATGTGTAAGGTAGTTTTTGGCAGCGCAATGCCGCGCCATCTGGCGTCAAAACTTAATTTAGTGCGTCATTCTTGAGAAGATAACGAAATGGCGCCTATACGCTGTTGCTGTAGCAATTGAAAGTTGTTATAGTTAGAACTGCTGGAGTGGAGGATGTTAATATCAGAAATTAACCCGTACCGGTCCTTACATTGACCAGGGAAGCGCGTCGGAACATTCTTCACACTTCCCATAAATTTTGATTAACCAAACAAATTTATCCGTAATGATCGTGCGTGTTTGTCAATATAAATACTTTCACGTGCTAAGTAAGCATTGCGACGAACTCATCAACAGCGATAGAACGAGGAATGTCGCTGCGGGCAAACGTGTCCACACGGGCACTTGCCTTCGTGTGACGAAGACGATTCCCCCTTGTCGAAACCTTTGGCTACAGCGGCATTCCTCGTCCTGCCACCGTTAATCACTTCAAGCTTCCGTCTTCCAGTGACATGCAAACTGAGTGGTTTTAGCTGGCAACCGAGTCTTATTTCTTGGATAACCTAGAATGGCATTCTTGCTGCGCGAAGAAGCGTGCGCTTTGCGCGAACTCTAGCTGACGCTACGGTATTTTTTTTTTTTTTTAGTTTGCAACCCATCGCTTCGACAGTCCCCGGTACGCAGCTGCCGGTGCTGACGGGGGGTTATTAGCGTTTGACTCGCATCAATTTTGCCCACTGTTGCCGCCGGCGCGTCTCGTAATACGTTATTTATTTTCCTTGCTTTGGTTGTATCATGCAACAACAGGGCACACACACAACACGTACTCGCGCCCACATATCCCCCGACACTTCAGTTCGACTTCCACAAAGAAATCTGGCAAGCGCTCGAAACTACTAGGACGGCCATCCGCTGGTGTAACTAATACGCGGTTTATGACGGTACTCACCAGCGGACACCGTCTCGGCACTGAACCCAGGACATATATGCCGAGAATGTGAGGACGATCAGCAATTACACCTGCAGGACATTTAGAATCGACCGCTTAGGCTGATCGTTACGAATTACAAGGCGTTCATTCCGGCGGCCCTTGCTTATATTGTGCGTCCATATTTTCATAAACGAAACCTGTCTTTCATGCTGCGTGCTATGCGCGACTAACAGTCCGAATAATGATCGTAAAGAACTGCCGTAGGCGGAATGAAGTCGTCGGAGGGGTACGATAGCTCACGATTCAGATTGGGTCATACGACAAATTAAGATGCATCTTATTATTATTTTTTTTTTTACTCTGTCTTCCTCACGTATATAGGCCTCGGCGTGATGGCCGCGTACAGCGCGAGCAATGTTTATGAACGTCATAACTCCCCCTCTAATTTATAATAAACTCAAATATGCAAGAGTTTAAGGCAGGAACGTCAGCAATGGCTCACCAACTTTAGTACTGAGCGCTAGTGAGCTTTCTTGAGCAGCATGGGAGTTGGTGCACGGTCGTGTTTCCCTGTATTGCCATGAAGTGGCGCTAGTTGTCCGATCGCCAGGAAACTGATTGCCGAAGGAATTGCGCTGCTTTACGCATTTGGCAACACTGCTGCACAGGTCATCGAGTAGTTGAAAGCAGCGTCTCGTCAGGGCGGACGCGAGAACGCAAACTGAGACCGCTCGACAACAATTCGTGTAAACTCCGTTTTGCATCAGCGTTATCTATCTATAGCAAATGCACCTGAATGCGTTACCTGGACAAAGCAGCCGGAATGTCGTCCTTCGTGTATGTGGCAGCTCTCGCTGCTGTTGTCACCGACGTCTGCCACGGGATCCGTAAGCTGCATGAACGTCCCTATTCGTTAGATTACAGTTATCAACAGCACGCATAAACAATGTCGTAATTGTGCATGTCGCAATATGTCTAGCTTTACGCATTTGTTTTCCGTACATTATTATCCCGGTAACCTCAGTTTATTCGATAAAATTGTAAGATACACGCATGTCGAAACGCAGCTGGTGTCACGTGTCGCCATAAGACTAGAGAGATGCTCCAACCCTCCGCAATATTTGGAAAGCGACGTTTCGGCGTGTATGCGAAGTCGCTGTTTGATAACGCTTTCCAGATACCCCCAAGATTCAAGCTTTCAACTTTCCCCGGGAACAGCAGCTCGTAGGCAAGAAGGTCGTTGTGTCCTGCGTGGCCGTGGAGGGCGACGAACCCATGTCCTTCGCGTGGTTTAAGAACGGCCAGCCACTCGCTGAGTCTGCCGGACTGGGGACCAAAGTTGCCAAACTCACTGAGAACATGGCGTCGCTGACGATCCCCGATGTGACCGCCGCCGACATAGGGAACTACACCTGCGTCGTGTCGAACAAGGCTGGAGAGGACAGCTTCACCGCGTCTCTGCTGGTCAATGGTGAGACCACACGCCACGAAAGTAGGAGGACTGCACGCTTCACACACGAATGCGGCGCGATTGCACGAAACAAAGCCTCGCCGTGAATCACCAAGCTATAAAGTCGCTATAAATCTTTTTTCACACTTCAAAATTATGGCGTGTTACGTGCCAAAACCACCATCTGATTATGAGGCACGCCGTAGTGGGGGACTCCGGATTAATTTTGACCACCTGGAGTTCTTTAACGTACACCTAAATCTAAGTACACGGCCGTTTTCTACATTTGGCCTCCATTGAAATGTGGCCGTTGTGGCCGGGATTCGATCCCGCGACCTCGTGCTCAGCAGCCCAACACCATATTTTTTCACTCTTCAGTGCCAGAAAAACTTACGGCGTCGCTTAGGATTCCTTTCGCTGATTCTGTTCCCCGTTCTATCCTTCACCGCTCATGATTGCCCGCGATCCTGTAATAACGTGGGAAAAGAGAATAGAGAGCTTTAGAGATTACGCTACTGCGCGTGCACAGTACTGTGGCCCCTAGTTCTCGCGTACGCAAGCCGCTTGCGTACCCTAATCTAAAGCTCTCTAATGACTCGGAATGAAATCGTTGCATTATCAGGGCCATACCTTTTGCTTCGGGGGGAAGATATTGTGTCCTTTGAAAGCGCACGTGATCTCGCACACAAGTGAATCAATGGCACGAGCAACCAAGAATTATAATTATTGTTGAGTAAGAAGCCCGTTTGACAATGAAATCATCGCTGCAAGGAAGTCGTATAATTGTTGCCACTAGTATTAGTAATGTCTGTGAACAGAATGCGCCTATTCCCGTTCACATTCCAAACCGCACCGGCTTCGGAATAACTGTAAGGCAGCGTGAGTGAATGGCGTTTGCTCAGGAATCAGCGGAGCAATAAATGCAGCTGGACGAACATAAAATACATCCGTTTGGAGGAGGCGCGGCCAAAACTGTCCTAGCATATGCCTACTTGCGTCGTCCAGACTCTTATTCTTGGAAGAGTGGCGAAGGACGTCTACCGGATTTTCTTAGCAGGTACATCAGACAGAAACGGTTGCGCACCAAAGTGCAGCGGCCGCAGCGGCGCTCGGTGCTAAAGCAGTCATACTTCGTTTCCTTTCGATATAACCACATTCACATCGCAAACAGTAAACAAAATTGCAATCGCGAGCGCGTCATGATGAATTGCCATTAAAACCCGCGGAATCCTGCCTTATTCATCAATTTTTTTTTCTTCTTAAATATCCATTCATAAAGACATCCCGACTGCGCGGAGATGGGTTTTCATCGCGGTCCCACGCGGGGCGCTATAGTTGTCCAGCGTTGCTTCATTCGAGCAATCGCTGCAGAAACTCACTGATGTCTCATCCGACTACACTACTCGGTATTTGATTTCCGGGAGAGGTCGGAAGGTTTCCTCCTCGGACGCCCGGCAGTTCCCTCTGTCAAAGCGTTGGAAATCCTTCTGGCTAGTTGGAAATCCGTACCTTTTTAATGTTTCAGCGCAGAATCTACAACAAAGCACACATAGACGCGTACGAAACAGCACCTGTTCCGTTCGCGTCTCTGTGTGTGTGCGTTTTTTTTTTTTTTTTTTGTTTTTTTTTTTTTTCTTTTTTTTTTGGGGGGGGGGGGTAGACTAATAAGTCTCTCAGTGAGGTCGGTGTGCGGAACCTCCAACGCCCTCCAGCAAGAGATGCTGAAGCGTGCCGAAGGGACTTGTTGACGCTCGAGGACAAAAGATTATAACTAGCGTTTATTCTACATGTTTGCAGGCATTTAGGCCACGAATAGAAATATACGAACAGAGACGACAGCAAAACGAGCGCTGCTTGCAAAAAAAAATTAATAGAAATATACGAACAGAGACGACAGCAAAACGAGCGCTGCTTGCAAAAAAATTTAATCTTCTGACACATCTGCACCGCTACCTTTAAGCACTTTTTTTTTTCCCGTCGGAGGAAAAAAAAATGCCTTTTCTTCCTCGGGTCCTCCCCCTACCCAAAGTGACGTCAGTCCTGCTGTCATGGCAGCAACCAGTTTGTCTTGTGCTTCTCGGACGATTAACTCGCTGAGAATTGTGACGTATCTACCTGGGCCAGCGTATAACTCGTACGTTCCCCCACAAGGCAGCCCCTTTCCTCAGCGTCGCCCAGACGGCGACAGTGGTCGACACCGACGGTGAAAGCTGACAAGCGTCCCGAATCGGGAGTGCGCACCTGGATGTTGCCACGAGGCAGCGCCTTCATCAGCGTCGCCCGAACGGCGACCGCGCCCGACATCGGCCATGACGAGTTAACGGGATTAAGGCGAGAGGCCAACTTCCAGGAATTGCTACCCTGGGAGCGACAACGATCTCGGTTTCCCGGAAGACCACGCAGTGGCAGCGAAAGACGAGCGCGAGGGTATAACAGTAAAGGAGGAGTTGGGGTGAACACGACAACCCCTCTGATTGGCCGCACCAAGGTCAGCAGATTTCCCCAGTCGAGTCTCCTAGGAAGACGAAGGGATGAAAAGGGGAGACCGCTGGTGCAGCGGAGAGGGGGGGTCGACGTGACCTGATACGAACTGAGACGTTGAATGTGCTCCTGATGGAGTGGGCTTCCGTACTCGGAGCCAGTGTACATAGCGTAAATTAAACCGTTTTCCTATTTCCTACAACCGGATATATGCCTCAATGGGCTTGGTGGATCCTTGCCCAAACGCCACCCCTAAATCCGCTGCAGAATGTTCGGGCCACTCGTCAAACGGCACACGCACTTCGGGTGACCCGCGACCCCCCGACAAACCACGCACCCACAATTTTCACGCACGCGTTGACAGGTTGCTGAAGATCAATGGTACGCAGTGGGATTAACGATCCCCACCATGAAGGCTTCGCAGTGTGGTTGCGGCGCGGGTGATTTCTTGCGCGAAGCCGCGGAAACGGGCGCTTGGCTGGCCGTGTCTAACGTCGGCCACCGTGAAACTCACTACTCCTTCGAAGCCGTGCGCGGTACTGTTGCCGCCGCCGCTGTTCCGAACACCTCGGGGAAACCTCGCCATGTGGCCGGTGAAGACGCTAGCTGTGGCGATCTGCTTGGCCGTCGTTCTCCACTACGCCGCTTACGCAGGTGAGTGAAGCACTCTCATTCGACATTTAAGCGTTATTCATCAATGCCTGAACGGGAAGTGAAATTGTCCGACAAAAACGAGTGAATTCGTCAGACGGAAGTTTCTTGCATGCGGTAGAAAGCACGTAATCTGTCGCTACATTTCGTTTCAACGCACACGCTTACGCTTTTTTTTTTTTTCTGTCTTCTTTCCAGGAAGCCCTCCCAAGCTTCAGCCATTCTATTTCCCAAAGGAACCCAATCTGCACAAACATGTAGTCGTCTACTGCACGGTTCTGGAAGGCGACGAACCGTTCAAGTTCGCCTGGTACAAAGACGGCCTACCAGTGGCGGCTAAGCGAAACGTGCAAGTTCGGACCTTGTGCGAGGGCTTGAGCTCGCTCACGATCCAAGAGGTGACGGCCGAGAACATGGGAAACTACACCTGCAAGGCGTACAACGGCGCGGGTAGAGACAGCACGTCCGCGGAGCTTGTGGTTAAAGGTAGGTGTTTACTCATCAGAAAGCGATACGTAGCGGTAATGAAATTACCGCGTAAAAGTGCACGCTAACTTGAACTTCGCTAGAAGAAAGTGCCTCGCCTAGGGTTGCCACCTGGCCGGTTTTCTTCCAGCGGCGAAACCGGTTTTTCCATCACGCTGCCCAGCTTGCCGGTTTGCCTGCTTTCCGGTTAGCCCCTTTGGACACGAATTATGATCGACTGTCGATACATGTCTGAAACATGCATAATTTTATGACACGGTGCTTGAGACTCCACTGAAGGCAAATGAAGGTAGTAGAATGACTTGTGTATTTTATGATGAGTCATCATAATTACAGAGTAACTAAATATTTAAATTTTGTACAGTCAGTCATGCTACGTTTCTTCATAAAAAGGATTGAATCACCCGCTCGAATTGCACGCACTATTTATTAGCCACAAGCATTTCAAGGAAGAAAAAAAAACATTTCGAGCTTGCTATATCGACATGCCCCACTTTAAACGTCACGTAAAACAAGGTAGTGCCTTCACCAAAGCGGTACTCTGTAACGATACAGATCACTCAGAAGTAATATAGGTTACCAGAATGTTCAATTTACCCTAAGCTTAGTGTTTATGATCTATTCCTTGCTACCACTGCACAGAAATGGCAAAAATAGGTCGCGTCCACAAATGTGGACGCTACGCTTTGTCTGGAGCGGTTGGAGAGGTCTGGTTTGCCAGCAAACTTCTTACCGTTTGCGGGTTACCGTGTCGCGGGAGGCGTAAACGTGAGCGATCGGGTTGGTGGCGCCACCTGATGGCGCGGAGTTCAACCGGGAAAACACAGAGCTATTATTGCAGTAACCGAGTGTATTCCACTTCGCTGCTGGTGTGAATTTTCCGCTTACCCGCTGTGGTTGCTCAGTGGCTACGGTGTTGGGCTACTGAGCACGAGGTCGCGGGATCGAATCCCAGCCACGGCGGCCGCATTTCGATGGGGCGAAATGCGAAAACACTCCGTGTACTTAGATTTAGGTGCACGTTAAAGCACCCCAGGTGGTCCAAATCTCCGGAGTCCCCCACTACGGCGTGCCTCATAATCAGATCGTGGTTTTTGGCAAGTAAAACACCATAATTTAATTTTTTTTCCGCAACGGTGTAACCGTGAACGCTTTGCATTATGAAATGTTCTTTTTTCGACAAGAACACTCGGGAGCACGAAAACGTGTCTATAAGGCATTGTGCTTATAAGAAGCGTCGTAAGATTTCGCTACCGGCCTTGTTGCTTTCGTACGCTTCTCCGGTAACCCGGTGAACCACGAACGGTAAGAACATTGCAAACAACATCGCAAACGCTCTGCAGGGCGTTCATACATAGCAGGCAACCTGAAATGTCCAAAAACTTTCCGTATTCCTTAAATCATCGTGTATTTTGTCGTCTAGATATTAACGTGTATCTTTCTTGTTCGTAGGCCACGAATATGCCTTACGAATAAATTATTTGCAACCACAGCATTGTTTTAGATGTGCACTTTTGTCATGTAAAGTTTTGTACTCGGCGTCTCACCACATATTTTCTTTATCTTGTATTTTCGCGTGCAGTACGTATGTTTCACTCACGCCCTTCTCAGTTTCCTTTTGTTTGTTTTATTCTCGTCAAAGGTGGCAACCCTAGCCTCGCTGGTACTTTAAAACCATCGTGCATGATGCAACAAAATTTAAAAAAAATACAAAGAAAGAACCATACGTCAATATGAACGCAAAATCTTAACTTTGATCACTTCCCACTTCGTGCGCACCTTTTCTGGTATTTCTTCTTTTTTTCTTTGTTTGCTTTTCTGTTCCTGTACTGCTCTGAAATAAACTTGTTCCAGAACACTGTTTCATCTCATTCGGATGAAGCACCTACGCCGCCATGTAGAGTTCCAAACGCCCTGCGGTGACGACTTCGCGCTACCTTAATTTGCCGTTTCGCTCCCACGTTTGTTGCTGGTTCGTCCTCCACTCGCGATGTGGCGCTAGGAGTTCGTGAAACCCAGAAGCCTTCAGAAAAAGAGACCCCGACGTCATTCCTACTACGCTCGCGTAGCCGTTGCCCCCACGATCCCCTAAAAGTCGGCACACGCTCAGTGTCGATACGCAACGTCTTCCTTCGACGTCTCGGCTCCAACGCTGAAGCGATGACTTTCCTGTGCCCAATACTTCTCGGCTTCTCTTTAGTAAACTGTCTCCGAGCCAGTGGTGAGTGAGAACTTCAAGCCGTCGCATCGCCTTGTGCGAGACCGGTGCAGCGTTAATAAGGAGTCTTAGAAACAGTGTACCCAAGAGGGGGCGCGTACGCCATGATAGCATCAGCGGCACTGCGCATGCGTGGAACCTCAGCCAGAATTGGTTATTCGGTACTCTTTTTGTGTTCCCTTGTGCGCCAAGCCGCTTTCGTGCCTTAACTCTTGGTACCCTATTTCTAAAACTCTTTTTTTTTTCTGGGGGGGGGGGGGGGGGGTTATGACGCACTCGTAGCACTATTCATCGAAAAAGAAACCGAGCATGAAATCAAACCAGGATAAGGACAAATTCGTAGCACTAACATAAAAAACTTTTATGTACCAGGTATAGAGCAACAGAAAGGTGTATCGGTAATTTTTCATGATGGCCTACAGTTTTCTGAGTGACAATCTTGCTCTGATTATAATATTTGAGAAGTTAATAACTAATCGTGTAATCAGGCGAAATACAAGATACACTTGCCCCAAGCGAGACAAACAACACTGTCTTGGTTCTGTCCAGCTAGATGGCATTCGCATATTTCTTTTTTTTTTTTTAATTTCGGCGCAAGTTACGAGCGACACCTTGTATATATACAAGACTGCAGGATAAAGTGCTAAGTAACCTGCACTTGCTGGCCGTAGAATTGCGTTACTGTTAGAGTAATGTTACCATTAATACTTCTCCGCAAGCACTAGCACAGGCGTCGAGTATGCACTCGAAGCTTCGAAAAGTTTATCGTACAGAACATTCATAGAGCAGCAAGTTGGGCTAGTTGGTGGACGTTCACCTTGTAAAAGGGCATACTGAGCTATAAAGACACGGACGACAGAAGTGTAATTCTTTGCGCGCTTCCTGACTGCGCGCGTCCTGTACACTTATTCATCTGTTGTCCGTGTTCTTGTAGCGCAGTATCCTCCTTTACAAGAACAACATTCATACGCTATCCAGAAGCACGAGCAGCACGATATTTGAGATAGACAGATAGAAAAAAAAAATCACAAAGGCACGACGCTATTTTTCCAGATGCGCCGCTCCTCCAGAAGTTTCAGTTCAAGGAAGGCCTCACCGTCGGCGACCAGACCGCCGTCGTGTGCGCCGCGATCGGCGGTTCGCCTCCGTTCACGATTCGCTGGTCGAAAGACGGACAAATGGTGGCGGACAGCGATTCGAGAATCGTCAAGACGCTCGGTCAAGACGGCGTGTCCACTCTGAGCTTCCGTTCCGTATCGGCCGCCGACGTCGGCAACTACACCTGCCTCGCCGAGAACGCTGTCGGCAGCGCGGCGGTGACGGCTGCTCTCCTGATACAAGGTATCGGAGAATCGACTAATTAAGCGTCCGCTGCTGATTTGTCGTGGCGCGCGCAAGCGGTCACAAATGACAATGTGCCGGGAGGTTTACAATGACGTCGTTCTTTTCTTTTTACTGCGATAGCAATTATATGGACACTCCAGGCGCATTTCTGCCGTCGCCGTGATGTTCCGTATAAAGTCCAAGCAGGATAACATCGTCGCCACGCGCCGTATGCTGTTCTGATCTGGAACAATACGTTGACGCGAGAAACGCCTCAGAAAATAAGCTGAACGGAGAACGTTTCCGAAATGCTACACATTTTGCATCGCATTTGGTCGGGTGTATCTATAGACCCAGAATTTTGCAGCGCTTTTAGGGTTGCAGCCACCTTGTCTTTGGGGACTGCGGGACAGTTGAATGAGTGAGGATACCGCTCAGTATGCTCTTGGCGCATGCGCGCGGCCCGTGCAGAGACTGCAGCTGTCAAGAACGTGAAGAGTGGCATCCTTCTAGCTGGTTCGCCTGTTCCTGCAGTCCCCAAAACAGGATGGCAGCACCCTACAAGCGCTGCAAAATTCTGGTCTACAATCTATAACCACATCCGAGGCGGTGGCGCAGTGGATTGGGCGTTCTGCTTCTGAACACTAAGGTTTTGACCCCGACCGCATCATTCCTACTCTCAGGCCCCACGTGTTGCTTTGGGACGTAAAGCCAAATCAATTGATGTTGTCAAAATTAATCGCTATCTTTTCTGGCACTTCAACAGATGCGAAAGAAAGCAAATATCGTACGCGCGTTCAACTGTCGATCTACGTAAAGCATACTACACCGAAGGAAGTTCGCGCTGGTTCGCGCTAATCAAGGCAACAATTCTGAATGTAAACATGTCTTTGCGCTACTACGATTCGTAGCGACATCGCCGAAATAAATGCAATGAAATATTGCGTACAATGTGATTGATTTGGTGGTTATTCAGTGGCGCGGCTGTGTCAATTTGACCACGTCGCAAAAGACATTATTCCTTCCTGAGCACCCGAAAATCGCAGTGCGGGCGGCAACTAGAGGTACGTACCTTATTAATAATTTCATACGTTTGTTTGTTGTTGCACGTACTACGCTACCTGAAGCTACGCTCGTCTCACTTTGCGTTTCAACACTTTTCTTTCAGATTCACGCAACAAGGGAGAAGGAAACGAAGGACAAGACTGACTTACGGTTACCACTGCATAACATCGATCTCTTCCACCTATTAATATCTTTTTTCCAGCGGCGACGTTCCATCTTACGACATAGAGCACGAAACGCTATTCGCGTCCCAAAATAGCTCAGCCCGCACAGTTAAGTGAAAAATATATAGCGGGACCTAAATATCTTTGATCGGGAAATGTATCTACCAACTCATCTCCTACGTAACACCGAATCCGCAAATCAACAAGGGGTTTCAGGAATACAAGACGATCATACGTAGAACGTCACATCCCTTCTTCCTATTAGCCTTATTTCCATGTGGAAGACAAATTACCTCCTCTCTCTGGACTGTCAGGTTCTGCAGCTTCGGCAGCAGAGCTCTTGAGATGAAGAGGGCTCGGGTGTGTTCACAATAACAAGAGTCCAGACGCCGTTCTGATTCCTGTTGGAGAGAAATCCTGTTGGAAATTCCCGTAACGTTAACGTACCAATCTTAATTTTTTTTCTGTATCTAGCAACAAACGTGTCGCACACAGGACGAGAGCAAAAGGGATGTCACGATCGAGCTTCTGTCGAGAGCGGAACGCGAGGCCACCTCCCTTGCGCTTTCACACTCTCCACAGAGTCTTTTAACGTCGTCGCGTTCTGTCCCCCAGCTGCTCCCGTCTGGCTCTCGGAACCAAAGGACACGGACGCCGTCCAGGGACGAGACCTGGTGCTGGCCTGCAACGCGGCGGGATTCCCCAAGCCACGCTTCACGTGGAAGATGCAGATCGGTGAGAGCAAGCGCTACTATACTGCGCGCACGATTTCGATGGTTGCTGCGATATGCTGCTATACAGACTGGATCGTGTTGAACATTTCAACGAATACAACGACGGAAACAAGAATACACGGCATCAGCCCTGACTAATGACTAACTGAACGCTTATTTCGAAGGAATAAGCTAAAGTAAGGGGGAAAAACAATGACAAAAATAACACTGGACACGGACTTTTATTGCGCACAGGTTTTACAGTGGAAGGACACTAGTTTCCTCACAAAGGTATCTCTTACAAGATGTGCAAATATAAAGCGCGGTTCCCCAGTGAGCCTGCTTAAGGGCGGTGCTTTCTGGTGCGAATCATTTTTCGCGCGCTTTTTTTTTTTTTTTTTTTTCAACCTGAAAAAGTCGAGCACGCTCGTGGTATGTTGTTCAAAACATCCCAGTTCGATATTTCTGATGACTGCCTACAACTACTTAACCGACTTCTTGTGAATTATGACAGTAATAAACGATTATATAATCAAATTACTCATTTCAATGTTAACAAAAATTACTAGCTGCTTCTCAACCAATCTATAAACAATATCTGCTTCGTTTTGATCGCGCAAAATAATCTTTTTTTTTCTTTTTAATAATCTGTTCGTGCTAGCTGGGACACCTTATATGAAAGCGCGTAGTGAAGACTTAAGGAAAATCGCGTAGCTGATCGGACACCGGCGGTAGTTTTCTAAATATGACGAATCCTAAAGACTGACTCCTAGATAACGCTGACATGTGCCTTGTTTTTGGACGCAAGCAGAGCTTAGAGTGTGACTGCACGGAGATGCACATTTAAATAGCGACGGTCATCACCATCCGCCAGCGCTAAATTACAAAACTTGGAGGAAGCTTAAGCTTCGCCTTTAAGGGTGGAACGCGATAGCATTCAAAGATCCCTGACTGCTTCTCACGCTTCCCGGCAACTGCAGCTTATGTAACCGTAATGTTTACTGAGAAACGCTGGCGACGAACGCTAAGCACGAAGGCGAGCTTTCTGGTAGAAACGCGGCCTCTTGCGTGGGCCGATCCCGGAGGTTGTGCACAGCCGCGCCAAAAAAGATTACATTATTTTCAGGTCTCCGTTATTGTTTCAGTCTGAGAAGATTTAACATAAAAGGCGTGCGCTGTCGGTGTTTTGTTATCATGACGATTTGTGGGCTGTCATTCTCGAAATACCGAGGATTAACTTTGTCAAGAATGTAAGACGAGGTACGAGCAACTTTAGTGACAGAATGGTGTGGCAATATAACCCGCATATACCGCATGTCATATAGCAAGGCGTGGCATATACATATACCTAAATATATACGAGAATATTCGCTCGCAGGACGCCGACACCGGATTTTCTGCGACACGGGGCCCTCAACGCTGTCGCGTTAAAGCCTCAAAATCGTTCCATCTGCAGGCTCCCGGGAATTCGTGCCGCTGCACCCTGTGGGCCGGAGGAAGATCTACGACAACGGGACGCTGGTCATCGAGAGCGTCGAGTCGGACGACGAGGGCCTCTACCAGTGCGACGTCAGCAACGGCGTGGCGCCGCCCCTCTCCAAAACCATCAAGGTATCCGTGCACGGTAAGGGGACGCTGCTTTTTTGCCTCGCCTTCATTTCACAGCACTTGGGAGGCCACGAGGCGCCCGCAGTCACGTATGCGCGACGGTGCACACGAAACTGACCGACTGACGAAGACAACGCTAACACAAGAGTGTTCTAACCTAAACTAACTCGCACGTATAACTACCGTCGTTATAACGAAGTGATCGGACTAGGAAATGGATTTCGTTAGAAGCAGAGAGGAACTGGAAAAAAAATTGACAATCACTTAAGTATCCTTACGAGACTTCAATGCGAAAGCATAATGAGTTCTCTAACTTCAACTAAAACTCTACCCTGCTCTAATTTGTGCCAACTTTAATCCACCGTAATGCATCGTCATCCACTTCAATCCACCTTAATCCAATTTTGGGACTGGGCCATCGGAGCGCATCACAGAACTCACCGAAATCACCTTACCGACTGGCAGCGCCGCGACGCGCCGCGTTATATACGAGTCTGGCCAACGGCGCTCTCCGTCTCTGTGACCACGTGACTTTTTTGTAGCACCTCGGGCCACGCCGCCGGATTTTCCGCTTCATGAGCCATATATTGCTCTCGCATTAAAACAGTAACGCCGGACAAGTACTCCCACAGCGCGGGAGCTCGCAGAACGTACATTAAAGGGACACTAAAAAGAAACCGGAAGTTCAGCTGGAATAAAAGAGGGACTTTCAGGAATGCATGCAGTTTTAGGGGCGAAGCTCCTTAGGGTGTGGGTCTGTCCCTCCTCTGTAGTATGTAGTAGTAGTAGTAGTAGTAGTCGTCGTCGTAGTAGGTAGCCACGTCTACTTTTATGATAAAAAAAAATCCGAAAGTTGTGTCCGTAGCGCGGAATCGAACCAGGTACCCCTCGCTTCCGAACGCGCGGCGCTAACCACTACGCCACGAAGCGCACATGGACACACGCACCACGATGACAATAAATACCCAACATTAACGAAAGGCTGCACGTTTCTAACGCGTTTGTGCTAGCGCGTTACGGCCCGTGTAAGAAGCTGGTGTAAGACGCTGTGGCCTCTCCGCCTTACCCCCGTATTCATAAACGCTCCTCGACTTGAACTTGACTTGCCACCGCCTTGGGCAGCGCGTTCGAAACGCGTTGAAGGCGGTGGTAAGTCAAGTTCAAGTCGAGGAGCGTTTATGAATACGGGGGTTATACTCTCTCAGCAGTCATGTCATGGCGTCGGCAAACGCGGTGCACGTTCCGGCATGTGTAAACGACTGCGTAAGACGCTGTGGCCTCTCCCCCTTACTAGAGAGTACTGCACGTTTCTAACGCGTTTGTGCTAGCGTCCCCTTAAGCGGGAGGTGGTGCAATTATAATGAAGGGCGCTGTTATAAAATAGGAATGACGTCACAATGGCGCGTGTCATTGGTGGAAGTCAATCGTTCGATTTAGTGCGGCGAGACTGGGCGAATTACACGGAAGATTCACGGTTTACCGATGATTCCCTCCGGAGCTTCGCCCACTCATCATCATTCACCCCGTGGATATGCGGTGTTTTTTGTTCGGTACAAAAATATGAGTTATTAGCGGAGAAATTCGTAAACAAACACCAAATATCTCTTCCTCAATTTCTCTCACCCCAGATTTGGCGCTGAAGCAGCGTCGTCACAGATTTCATTGCTCTCAGCAAATCAGAATGCGCCATGATACGACACCGCTTGCGTAAACGGCCGAGGCGCTGGCTGCATCATGGCTGCATGGCCGCTGCGTTTGCGTTCGCCGCGATGGATACCGTTGCTGCCGCTGAACCTTGCAACGAAGAGCTCGCCAGGGAAGCAGGACTGCATTTCAGCGATATTCAGTGAAACGGAGCGCGAAATGATCCTCCGTGCTCGAGTGGTAGGTGTTTCCGCGTGCGATGGCGGTGATCCACCGCCATCGCACGCAAAGCTGAGCTTCGTTTTCGGCGACGGAAGGCGTGTGTCCGGTCCGCCAGGTGACGACGTTCCCGACAGAACAAGCGTAGAAATTTGCGCACGTACTCGGTATGGTTATTTCGTGGCTTTATTTAATGACATTCAGCACTCACCGAGCCGCCAGTTTGCTGCTGCAGGGGCACCGGTAGGGGGTTTAATGAAGGCCGCATTGAGGGAACAGCTGCTCGAGAAAGGACTGGCCTGTGGGGCACGCCAATATACTTTCCGAGGGCAGGATTATACACATAATCCGAGGGCGAGAAATGCAAAGAGAACACCATCGGTTTCTCTGGCTCTTTTGCCGTTTTATCATCGGCAGAGCACTGAGCCATTGCGAACGCCGGGGAGCCGGGGCTCACCGCACGGCACCACATGAAAGGACGCAATCGAGTCAACACTGCAACTGCCCCTGAGCAAGCGCCTTGGGCCATTTATACAGCCTTCAACACTACGCACACACACGAGGCATTTTCTGGCTGTTTCCCGCGAAGTCAACGTTTTTCCGAGCCACGCAACACGCAACCAAACACTGTGCGCGACGATGCATGGATCAAAAACGAAACTACGAAACCCCCCGCCTAGCGTTCCCATGCAGATTTTCAGCCTCGCGCTTTGTGAGAAGCGGAGTTCGTTCGGCACTGCACTTTGACAAGTCCAATTTGAAATGCATTTACTACAGTCGAGCCCACAAACAACTTATAATACGTCTTATATTTCCGGTCAAGGTCTGTGGCTTAGGCAGTTTTCTGTACGACGATAAAAATGCTCAGGGCCAATAGATAGCTTGCGCTTGACGTCACGCACGCAGCTTATCAGAGCGCTGGTTCTCCAACATAGCGGCTAGGATGACTTCAGTGCAAGCCATCTATAGAATCACGCACGCCTTCTGTAACCGGCAAGTGAGCTGCAGGCAACGGTATGCGACGTAATAGCCCCGGAGGAAGTCTATATAGTGCGCATTATTTCATAGGCGGCGATACCATAGGCTATAACGCAAATCGCAAGGAAATGCCAACTTTCCTACCACGCTGCGCACATTGGAGATTTCGAACGCAGATATCACTTTTCACACTCCACAGTACTGGTGCGTTAGTGCGTCAAAGGAACGCGTGAAATGACGATGTCAATCCAATTCCGTTGCAGTTCCTCCGCGCATCAGCAAGTCTTCGTCGGATGTGTCCGTCAAGCGCGGGGACATCGCCAAGATCGCCTGCGAAGCCAGTGGGCAGCATCCGCTGGTGGTCACGTGGGAGAAGGATAACACCCTGCTTCTGCCTTCCGTCGACAGGTACGCAATGACTGAGCCCGCGCGTTCGTTGTCGGGCGCATATAGGAGAGACGACCGGCACGCCGACGCGTTCCGAAACGCCATGAAAAAGAGAGACATAGATAAAACGCCGGGAAGTCAAATAGACGAACGTCTGGTTTGCTACCCTTCATAGAGGGAGGAGGGTTAAGGGATGAAAAGAAAATTACGGGAGAACCGATTTACAACCATTTTGACGCAAACTAAACGAAGAACACAAACAACAGGATACGCGTCAACTTCAAACTGATTCTATTTCACACAGCAAAGGAGATCTTACAGCACTGTTCGAAACTGTGGTAATAAATTAAATCAGTTGGAAGTTGGCGGCCGTCCTGTAATTTGTGTTCGTCGTCCTCGTTCAGTTCGCGCCGAAAAGTTTGCTTTAATTATGAATCTATGCCAACTAGCTCAAACCAAGGTTTTACTTGAACAATTCACAATGATGTCTAAGCCACCGCATGTAAGGTCCACAGGCGGTGTCTGCGGTCATATAATGGTGGGGTTAAAAAGAACGAAGTAAACCCCATCCGTGCCACTAGGTATAACGGGCTGGGTGTCTGCGGTCAGTCGATTTCCGACACCACCAGGCTCTGCTTTCTGAGGTAGCGACGCATGCGGCCGCAGTCCGCGCAACCTTGTCACCGCGAATGGCTCTCGTGTCCAGGTTGATCTAGCGTTGTCAAAAAGTAAAACACTTGTCGTCGCAGTTAGGCCAGACATAGAGGTGACGTTCGGCTGACCATTCGCCCACCCGCAACCGTCGCGCGAGGAGATTGCCGGGTGCTACATATTGCGGTGTCCGAACGCCCCGCAACTGTGCATGCCAACGCTCGCTCCGGCGCGCACCCGTGGTCGCAGGTACGAGACCCACGAGGAGATGAGCGCCACGGGGGTGACCTCGGTGCTGGTGATCCACAACAGCGCGCGCAAGGACGCCACGGCCTACGTGTGCGTCGCCAAGAACGACTACGGACAGACCAAGCACACCTTCCGGCTCACCGTGCTCGGTAAGGAAGGAGTCTCGCGCGAATCACTGCGAATTACGCTCCTGAAATGTGTTACGTGATACGGAGCACTGTGCTTTTTTTTTAATTATTTTTACGCGACAGCTTAAAAGGGCCCCGTGTCGGAGAAAATCCGGCGTCGGCGTAAGCGCCGGCGTCGGAAATAATCAAGCCGAACCACATCATCCCGAACCTCCCCGACCGGGCAGGCCCTTCACGTGGCGCAAGGCGTTAGTGAACAAAAGTTGAATTTCTCAAAGTAAAATCCGTCAGAAAAAATCGTAAAGTACGACTTAACGTACCATAACTTCCAGACGCGATAGCGTCGGATTGTAATTTGAATATACGAGAAAAAAACCTGATAAGCAGCCAGGGATCTTTGAATGCTATCGCGTTCCACTCTTGAAGGCAAATCTTAAGCATCCTCCTTTTTTTTTCTTTTTTTTTTTGCGCGATTGGGATGCCACGCGGCATAACGTCCGTACGAAACTAAATATAAGCATGCAGGCCCGTTTCACAGCGATACTGCAGTAGTGACTTATAAAATGTGTTGTCCATAATCAATCTATCATAGTCTTCTACTTGATTGTGAACTTTTGGAAATTTTCTTTTGTCCCACGGCACGTACACAGTAGAGGCGATGGTGAAATGGTCGACTAATGATTGGCTGCTTGCAGAATCTGACTATTATCTATATGCGCCTTCAACTGACCTGTTTGCCTCCCAACACTGCCGACAGGCTTTCACGCTCGGGAAAGACATCAATAAGCACTAATGATGCAAGGTTTTTATATAGCCTGGGGCGGTTTCGGCCTTATTGATTCCGGGGTGAATGACCCACATAAAGAAGAAAGAGCTAGGCGCTGTCACCACCGTCAGCTTTGACAACCTGCTCCTAAACACGGCACGCTGCCGTCGGTCACAGAGGGCGGAATTTTTGTCGGCGCTCTAAATTACAGCAACCAATAGACGCATCATAACAACAGGGACGAGTTAATCGCTCGAGGTTCGTGAGTGAAAATCAGCGCAAAGCACTGGCGTACAGCAGGAAAAGGTGTCCGGTTAAACGAAAGCAGTTGTATGTTTGCGCAATTGATTCGCCTAAGCCTCAATCAATGTAATTGACTGATTCAAAATGTCGCAGTTTCGCCCGAAAGGCGAAACATCGATTGCGATAGCAAATTAGTAGAGATCTATTCGGAGTAGGGATAGTGGTTTTATCGGCTGCATAAACTTGGACACATTCGCTTACTAACTGAATTAACAATCGTGCATGGTGTCAGCGCGCACAAGTAAACATGAATAGATCACACTGAATGACCGCAGACAACGACTGCCTAAACGCTGGCAGCAAGCGCAGGTTCGCGCGGTGTATCGCTTCAACGGAAACTGAGCGGCGAATGCACAGCGCAAACAAAGGTCAGAGCCGTGTGGAGATAAGAGACGGTGCGGGCGACCAGCACCGCCGGGCAAAGTGCAGAGGAGAATTTGTTTGGCAGAGGAGTAGCTGCCCCCCCCCCCACCTCCCTCCCGCGCTGCTTTCGTGCTTTCGCGTGGGAGATTGAGTGGCAAGATACGCCTTTGGTGCCGGAGCACAGCGCCGCCCCGCCTCCCTCCCTCCCATACCCCCACGGCCTTTCGCGCGACGGTCGCGAGCCGTGCTCCCTCAAGGGCTGCAGAAGATAGCGCCAACCTTTCCTTTTCCATGCAAACCACTTACTTTCCGCCGTGCGTTCGCTCTCCGTGATAGCGCGCGGAGAAGTTCGCCCTCCGTGATAGCGCGCGTCCCCCGCGCGCTTTCGCTCGCGCATGCGGCGCGCGGCGACGATTTTATCGCCCTTGGAATCTATACAGAACCTCACGGCGACGCCGACGGTAGAAATCCGTTTGAAGTGTCCATATAATTGCTATCGCAATAATAATTGATTCAGTCAGTCATCCATTCGGTTTAACGTCCCAAAGCAATGCATCAGGATATTACAGACGCCTCAGTGCAGGGCTCCAAATTAATTTCGATCACCTGGAGTTATCCATAGGCACAGTAAAGAGAAAAGGATACGTAGATCCCACGCACTGTGGGAATCGATGTAAGCTATCTGTGCTGTTTGCGTTCATTGACGGTATTTGGCGGTGATGTTGACGGCGTACGACAATGGTGACGTGATGTTAAATGTTGCCTTGCCTGCACCACTTGTGTTCTTTAAACGCAATACGCAGTACGCACAGGGAGACGCGTCATTCATTCACTCATTCCGTTACTGGAGAGCGCCCAAACGAGCGATGCTTTCTGACCACGCATTGCCTTTCTCCCGCGTAAGGTGAACTGCCACGCGCGCGGAGGGGCAAGGTTGCTCGTTAATCACCCGTGTCGTGACTACGTCGGTACGGGATCCGGTGTTACCCATTCCCTCCCTCCTCGCTCTACTCCCTCTCTCCTATTATCCCTACCTCCCCCTTGACCTGTCGTTGCTGTTGCGCGTGAGCACGGCGGCAAGCGCGGCAGCTTCGTGCAATGCACTTGCGCTATTTCCGCCGTCCAGAGGGCATTGTGGCCCGCTGTACCGAAACGTCGTTCACGTCGCCTATCTCGTCCCTCGCCTTTATGCACGCGCCCTCTGGACTTGCACGTTAAGTTGCACGTTAAGGACTTGCAGGTAAGCGCTGCAGTTTCTGCTGCAATGCTTTTATTTTTCGGGGGGGGGGGGGGGGGGGCTCACGGATAATTACAGCTGTCAAGAGGCTAATGTGGCGACAACCAGGTATCTCCAGAGGGCATTGTGCACATGCCACGCGATGAAAAGGTCCAAACGAGTTTCTCGTGTCGACTTTCCTCTCTGCCACGTTGCTGCCATGTGCATACACGCTCTGACCCCCCCCCCCCCCCTCCCAGCGCGGCGTGCAAGTAAACAGCAGCAGCGCAAAAGTCGAAGAGGCGCTGAACGCTTCGCTTTAACAGGTGGCTTGAGCTGCGTTTATAGCCACCTCTCTTACCGCGAGAGGGGGCTCGTTAAGTCGGAAAAAATGAAAAAAACAATGGACAGGCGACAACGCCATTTTGAAGTTTCCGCACCTGTGCGCCGTGACGTCGTGAATTTTGACGGTTTTTGCTCGGGCTTGGTTAATATTTATCGGCAAAGTTGGACTCTATCGTATTCTAATAGAGCCAAATAGTGCGTTAAGAAAGTTTCGAGTCCACAACGGCCCTAATAGAAAATTATACCTTGAAATCACCGACGTCGGACTAATGTAAAGGCTCTGAGGCTTCTGGGCGAAACATGAAAAAAAAAAAGTTACTTTGAGTATGATTTGCTCTCGTAATAATTAACCTCTCACCGCAAAATTAAAAATGTTTTTTTTTTCGTGAGACGACATTAATCTGATTTAATTTTTCTCTTCACCGTCCCTTTAACGGCAGCTAAAATGTACACGAGCGTTTCCACACAATTCGCTTCCATTGAAATGCGACCTCTGTGAACCGAACCCGCGACCTAGCTAGTGCTCAACGGCAGAACGCCGCGGCCGCTGTCTAGCTCCCTTCAATAGGAACCAAGCCAACGCCAGAAGGGAAAATAAAAATGCGAAGACGGGGCACTACGCTGTCATGGATTTTACTACAGCGATACCACCGTAGACACTCAGGAGCTGCAGTGATGTCTCTCCAATGACAGCAACCACCTGTGGTATTCTCATTGCGTCACTGCTACTTTGTTGCAATGGTGCTTTGAAATCAAACATGTAGCGCCATCGTGTGCGGCTTGCGTTACTCTTTAGCCAGCACTGTCTTGAACACGAGCCTGGCCCTTGCACCAATAAACTCCACTAATCATCATCATCTGAGCACGAGGTTCGATTCCCAGCCGCGTCGGTCGCAGTCCCAAGGAAGCGGAAGGCATGAACGTTCGCATAGCTTAGACTACTTAGGCGCATGCATGTTAAGGAACCCGGGGTGGTCACAATTTGCCACCCCCCCTCTCCCATCTCCCCCCTCCCCCCCACGCACACACACTACGGCGACACTCATAGCGTCTGGGCCGTTATGCGACGTTAAACCGCATAAGTCCGTTTATTTTAATAGGCGCTTTTTGGCAGTTTCATTTTCTGTTGTACTCGGCTTGAGAACGCAGGCTACATCGGCCACGACGTTTAAACATCATCGTCCGCTTTTTTTCCCCCGTAATGGTGCCCTACGGATTGTACTTCTTGACGCTTTTTTTTTTTTTTTTCGCCCTGTTCTTGCTTCTCTAATCTCTTATGTAGTCCACTAATCATAGGAGGTCGCCCTGGCAGTTTCTTACTCTGGGACCTCCTGATGCTGTGTATAACATAAGCATCCCCCCCCCCCCCCCCTCTTTAAATATTTTTTTTTTTTACATGTAATAACAACCAATAAACTTGAACTTAGTCTTTGCGTTCATATGATGAAGCGCTGGCCTCGCAAGTTACATCGCTCGGGAAACCGGTGTAGAAATTTTCTCTTCACGCTGCCGTCTTGCAGTGAAGTGCCGACGAAATGTCCGGCTATTACGTGCTCAATTAATCTCCCGAGCGTCACGGTGACGGCGTTGGAACGCTTGCCGTTCTATCAAATAATCTTCCAGTTGCTGTTGTTACTTTTTTGCACAAAGAACCTGAGTGTACGTTCGGGCGATGGCAGCCCGCAATTTTCGGACACGGCACGCTAGTTTCCAAGTTACAATCCAAGGACTAGATGAGGCGCCGCGCAGTGACGACACGCATTCCGTAATTGATAAACGAGGCGCCGCGTTGTCAGTGCCTCTAAAAATCTCACCAAGGTGCTCATTTCGCTATCCTGCTACGCAAAATAACGCTTGTCTTGGGTATGGAAATGAACGCAGGACGAGGCAGTTCTCCTCCTCCCCCGCATCCCCTTTTTAAGCGAAGCTTTATAGGCTGACAAGTGTCGGCGGTAGAGGCGGTGTCACGCTGATCCTGGCGATAGTGCAGAAAGGGTCCAAGCTCAATGGCAAATACCCCTGTAGGCTCGGGGACCTGTAACGCGCCCTTGAACTACCCTTGTCACACGTAGAACCCGAAGAGACAAAATCACCAGCCCTTGCCCTGTAGACAAAATGGGGGTAAGCGAAGCTTGTCGTCCGATTCTAGCGTGACAGCTTCCGAAGCCCAGGTGAAACGTCAGCAGCGAAGAGCCATGGACCCCGAGTTGTGGGAGCGCGATGATGAGGCCAAACGTCAGCGAAGACCCGCCTACCCTGAGTTTAGGGCAAGGGAAGCGGAACGCCTGCGACAGTGTCGTCTTGCCACAAGCTTCG
This sequence comes from Dermacentor silvarum, assembly GCF_013339745.2. Taxonomy (NCBI): domain Eukaryota; kingdom Metazoa; phylum Arthropoda; class Arachnida; order Ixodida; family Ixodidae; genus Dermacentor; species Dermacentor silvarum. The sequence goes on along the minus strand of NC_051163.1, from coordinate 153,604,108 downwards.
CTTACCCCCATTTTCCTTGACAGGGGAAGGGCCCTGCATTTTTTTTTCTTTCAAGCGTTACTGACTATCGTTGCAGCCATATTTTGGGCGACTGTTCTCACTAGTCGTCGCTAACAACGCAATCATCACTAACGAACCCTTATCCACTGCAGAGCCGCCGGAGAGCCCGACCGACGTGGTGGTGACGGAGCGACGCAGCCGCTACGTGTCAGTCAAGTGGTCGCCGCCCAGGAGACCCGTCAACCGATACGTCTTTCGCTACTGGAGGAAGTCGTGTGAGTATTCGCTATCGGCGTTTTGAGATAGCAGTGAACACGCTCAGCCGCTAGGATCCACCACGGCACCCCGTTCCCGCTCGCTCTGAAAGCAGAACTCCGACGAAATTTCAGTCTAGCTAAATCGGTTTACGTGAGTATCATATGAGTACTGGTGCAGCAATCGTGGCAAAGCTGCAAGACTGGTAATTGTCGAATTTTCTTCATAGCAGTCTTTAAATAGCAAAAGCAGGCGACGCCTGCGCGTGGTTAGCAGATGTGACGTAAATGCCACCATGTTGCCTCTGAGATTTCACAGCCGCGGTCAGCCGCAGGCAGGTAGCGCCTAATCTCCAAGGTCAAGCTGAGGAGCCGCGCGTACTGCATCACTTCCGGCGAGAAATAACGGGGTCCTTTTTTTTTAGAAATAACTTTAAACTTTTCTTTGCAAATTTCGCCGGCTTTCGTAACCGTGGGAGCTGCGGCCTGACAGTTCTCTTGCCGAATAGGCCAACCAATTACAGCGGAGTACGCGCGCCGCTGGGTTCATTGCACCACCACCAGAAGGCGCTCGCCTCCGCGGCAACGGCGGCGCCGGCCGTGCGGGGGAACGAGAAAAAATAACCAGAAAGCTCGCCTTCCTGCATCCGCGGCTACAAGGTAATGAGGAACTAAACGCTACTTGCGGATAGAATGGACTCGAACTGCGCTACGTACGTACGCGCATGCTACCTCTGATACCATGATGCGTTCGAGGCGTCTGTCGTTCTCGCTAGTAGCCAGCAACTGCTTAACAAAACGCTTGGTATACTTTGTGCGTGTGTGTTACCAGCCACGTTCTAAAATACCAAATATCATCGTTCCAACGTTCTAGTTGTGCTCTCTCAATCTTTTCCCATCTTTCTTCATCAATTTCGGTGTAACGAGGTTTCGGCTATACGCTACACCTCAGTACCCGTATAGGTTGTGCATGCACCAGCCTGACCTCGGGGGCACGCACAGCCGTCTATCGCATACCCAGAGTCGAACCTTCTCCCCCTTTCCGCAGCCCGCGGCAGCGTTCTCCAGGAGCAGGAAGTGGACGGCATGCGGACGTCGCTCATGGTCACTAACCTGCATCCGGGCACAGAGTACCTGGCACTGGTGCTGGCCGAAAACTCGGTCGGCTTCGGGGACCCCTCAGACACCATCACCTTCCAGACGGCCGCCGAAGGTGAAGACCCTTTCTCACAACCAAATAATACATCTATAGGCACCTCATAAGTTACTTCACCTCTCCCCGCATTTTTTTTTTATTGCATAACCTGGGGAGTGCAGCGACAGTCGTTGATCAAAAGATTGAGGCCATAAGCCGGGTCCGGCTTATGGCCTCAATCTTGTGCAAGGTCGTACTGTCATCGGAAGGCAGTCAGCGTAATTTGCAGTTGGCCCAAGAAAACAGATACTGCGGACTAGCGGAGGCGTGATGTTTCTGTTGGCACCTCCACCAGTTTTTTGCAAGAGTGTACGTATACAAGGAGAATGGGTGTACTAAATAAATGGACCTGTTTGATGGGCACCAGCACAAGGCAACGAGGGAAAGCGTAACCCCCTTCCTTCTCTCAAGTTCAACGCATACACCAAGTGGCAATCTGTTGTGTAGATATACCCCCTTCCCCAATCACTGACTATAGCCTTGGGAGATTTCCAGCTTTACCAGCTGAAATTAGGTGGATAACCTCCCTACCTTTAGTTCTATTTCATTTCATCTCTCTTTATACCGCGTTTCCCAGCTAGGTCTGATGACCGAACATGGTAGGTCATAAAATCCTACCTCGCACCGTGTACATTTTTTTTTTTCTTTTTGAACAGTTTGGATAACGTTAGCTGGGTCACCCAACAGATAATGGGAGTTTCAAAGACGAGTCTTGCCATAAAAAATAAAAGCCAAGGCGCAAACGCATGCTCGAGGTATCAAAGCCATTTCATATACTCGAACAAAGCAAAGGTAATTATGCCTCCTCAGAGCAAGATTTAATACCTTTTCTATTTGTTCTCCGCAATTTAGACCGCAAATGGTGTTCTCTCATCGCCGCCATCACATCCGCGCGTGCGCTTGAAACTGTTCCCATCTCTTTTTTTGAGCGTCATCGTTGCACGCAAATGCATATTTCTTTTTTCTATATTTCACACAATGATCTCGTATTGCTCACCCCCCCCCTATTTAATGCTCTCTAGGGCCTTTAGAGTACCTAAATAACTAAACAAAGTCTCTCAGCCACTCCTAACGCACATACCGTACCCGCACCGTTCGCACTCGCAGAGCCCAGCGCACCACCTATGAACGTCCAGTGCGAGGCCCTCGACACCCGGAACATCAAGGTGTCCTGGGAGGTGAGTGGCTTCTGACATTCCTATCAAGTCGCGTAACGAGGCTCTTCTAAGCCCATTTTGTGGTACCACCGGAAACACGGTAGAAAGCTGGGATAGTTGGAATGGACGCATGACTTGAAATCATGCACGGAACGCAACGGCAACATGAAAAGAAGGACGCAGGATGAACGCTGATCTTGTACCCTGTTGCCGTGACTGTTTTTCCACGCTGATTTCAAGTATGCTGTACCGAAAGCACAGAGTTGCAGAGCAAAGGAACTACAATGATACTTAAGGCCACTGACGAAACACCTTAAAGGTCTTCACAAGACTTTGACATGCAGCAATTTCAGAACACAACAAAACTTGATTAATTTTGGGGCTTATAACGTTCCAACGCTGCGCTGCGTAGTCGGCTATGAGGCAAGCGGATGTGTAAGGGTCTGGATTGATTTCTACCACCAGGGGTGGTCTAACGTACATCTAAGTGTTAATTTGCATACCGCCCCTCACCGAAATGCAACCACCGCGGCCGGGAATCACATCCACGACATTGTGGTCGGCAGCAGAACACCACAGCCATAGCGCAGACACAGCAGGTGAAAACAATTTCCAGTACACAACCAATTCGATGTACCCCTGCCTGCCAGACGACGTACAGTCCCGAAACATTTTGGCGACGCAGGTCCTCACTACTGTTTTGTACGCTTCGAGCAATCCATGGCTATAAGCAATACGTGCGGCGATGCTTACGAAATGCCTCAGACACTTTCAACGTGCTCCAGCGGTTGATAAGTTCAAAGCATTACACTTGCCGTTTTCAATAAAAGTTGTTCCTCTCTCTCTCTCTCGCACATGCGTCTAGCTCTCCGGTTCGTGCACTTCTTACACGAGACAGCCAATTCAATTCAAAGCCACGGCCTCGCATGATTATAGGGTTTCTCGGCCATCCATCTTGGCATATTCAAGTCACAATTGTTCACTGTGCCTGTTATACACACGCCTGCTGCACAGCCCCCGCCGGCGGACCAGCTGAACGGCGAGCTGAAGGGCTACTACATCGGCCACAAGATGGACGGCACCCCGTTCGTGCACGACACGGTGAACAGGGACACCGAGCAACGCACTTTCCGGGGCCTGCAGGCTGCCTCCACGTACCGCTTCATGCTCAAGGCCTTCAACGAGGTGGGCTCGGGACCGGCCTCCGAGGAGGTCGCCTGCATCACGCTCAACGGAGGTACTTATACTATATAGTACGCACATATGACACAGTGGTGCCTAGCTGACCGAATCTAATTCTTTACGTGGGTGGGTTTGTTGTTTGAGAAGTTCATTTAGCGGGACGCGCTGTACCATTGTTTCCTATGGTTTGTCATAGGAAACAATGGTAAAGCATGCGAAAGGGAAAAAAAGAAAGGGGAAAAAAGTATTACACGACACGATATAGACCAAAAAATGTCAGTGTATTTACCAAGAACGGGCGATAGATGTTCAAGATCTAGAGAGGGGGTGGAGGATGGAGGAAAGGAGACTATTTGCACTAGTATTTACACCTATCTATGCATTTCGAAACACTTCACTGTTCAGTCTAGAAAATGGTTCGGGCTCCCGTTAAATACATGTAGCCAGCTTTAAACCAGCCTGTCACTTCTCATGCGACGCAACTGTGGCGTGGTGTGAAAGCCGACACCGCTGCCGTACGAAAGTCGGCGAGTCAGTATACAGAAGCGTAAAACAATTCAGCTGTTCCACGAGTTCCTTAAGTTCAGCGGATTTCCGCTGAACTATTACGTCATCCACGAGTTCCTGCACTGACCACGGTGGGCGTCAATCTACCAACAGATGCCCTACGCTTAAAACGAATTCCGTTTAGTACGAATATAGAGTGCCACTTTGAAGAGACACTAAAAAGAAAAATAATTTTAGTTGTATTAGTAAATCACGTCCTATTATACAATACAGACAAAGCCACTCTTACCGTGAAAAGATGCTTCGTAAACCAGAAAAGACACAAGAACGAAAGACTAGCGGCGGCGCCGCGTTGGATTTCCTGCAGCAGCTTGCCATGACGTCCCAAACTCTGATGGCGTCTGCTATGATCTACTTAACTGTATCTTCACAATAGCTGACTACACTGTATTCTGAAGGCGCCAAGAAGACTGAACTTTTAGCAAGTTTCGAGAACTTTTAGTGCACCTCAAACGGCCCAAACGCGAAATATTTTGAAATCTGTGACGTCACAACTTTGAGCTCCCGTTTTCTGTTTCGCTAATGAACGCGAAAACAGCGAAAACGGTGTATTGAAACAATACTTTATCAGTTTAAACTGACCTAGTGCATGTCTTTAGGTTTCCTTTAACGTCAAGGTGTTAAGGTTGGAATGAGTGAACAGTGATGCATAGATAATTACGACATGGCTGATCGAGTTGTAGCAGTTGACGGGTGTTCCTTTCGATTTTATCCATCCCATAGCATGAAAGTCGGAGTTTCGCCAGCACGGCGAAGTATCGATGGCTATATGAAATTATTAGACAGGTATACGAAGTAAAGATAGTAGTTTCATTGTTCATAGTAGTTTTCTTTTAAACATTCACTTACTAACTAAATTAACAAGCTTGGTGTCGCGCACACAGGCAAACATGAACGCATCTCACTCGATGACCGCGGACACTCGCTGTCAAAACGCTGGTGTGACGAAGAGCGGCAGCAGGAGCGAGCGACTTGACCTTCATGCTCCCTCTCACTTCAACGCGAACTAAGCGGCGAGAACACAGTGCACACGAAACCATCAGCCCTCAGCGCACCTAGACTCTGTACCGACCGCAAATCGCTTTCAAGATAGTGCCTGCGCTCAGCTGCACCATACGCAGCCACCACCGGAGTAGAACGGCCCCCGCTGCATTGCACACTATGAAAGACGGCACGCCTCCTCCCCGCCTTCCTCCCTTGCGTGCGCGAGTTCGAGCCACCATCCTCAGCTCACCTTCGCACACTGTAACGCGCACCCACCTCATGCGGAGCGCGGCTACGATGTTATCGCACTTGGACTTTATACGGGACATCACGGTGACGGCGATAGTGGAACTGTGCCTGGAGGTGTCCATATAATTGCTATCGCAATAAAGAAGCTCGCTAACTCTCTGTCTGGGACAGCAAACTTACATTGTGATGACTGTCATGTCTCGACAAGTGCACGCGCGTGCTTCACGGGCGACCTTGCACACTTTCATTTATCGAAGTGACGTTTCTATACATTGTATCTCTGACGAACTTGCGATTTCATGCTCACTGACGCGATCGCATACGCTCTGAAAACGCCTCGAGTGTTCAGTTAGACAGCTCCAAAGCGGATGAAGTCAGCCCATAAGGCCATAAAGAAATGAGTGATCGATGGTGTGATCGAACGTCTGTCTTCCAGCGCAGCAGCCGAATGCTCGAACATTTATGCCGCGATCGCACGTGATTCTCTACTGTCAAAACCGATCTTTACCACGTTCTGCGCTTGCGTCATGTGCCAGTTTCTCGCATTCCTCAGTCGTGGCAGCTGGCACTTTGAGACGCTGTGTTAGGCTGCACTGCCTTCAGGATAGAAATGTACATAGCATGGCCAACACAAAAGCGGTCGGTGATGAACAAGGTTGCGAAGCGATATGCTTCCAATAGTTTTCTACCGAGACGCCTTGTCTCGTGAAAAGGCGACGTGCCGCAGGTGGAAACCTCTCCCCATCACCCTCTCCGCATGTACAGTAGTAAACTGGACAAAGTCTAGTTAACTTGCCTGCCATTTCTCTATCCTCTCTGCGCGTTCGATGCTTTATTATATCCTCAATTAGCCTTAACAGGAATAAATGCGAAAATTAAGTAATCTGAATCAGTCCGCTCACCGTGAGTAGTCGTTGCTTGAATTGTTGCTCTTGAGTTCACATCTGTTTCCGCGTTTCGCGTCTAGTCACGGCTCTTGTCCTGATTTTCTTGCAGACCCGCCATCGGTGCCGAACCTGCGAGTGACAGGCATCACGTCCAACTCCGTCAGCTTGCACTGGAACAGTCCTACCTCTGCCGCGTCGCCAGTCATACGTAAGTTCATGCTGCTTTCCACAACTGTGGCCTCCGAGATTGCGTGGTGCTGCGCAGGCTCCGCCGCGCCGCCGGATCTCGAAGGCCATACCGTAACAAAGAAGCAGAGCCGGCACAGACATTCCATTCACACTGCGTTTGAAAGGAGGCCCTTTGCCTCTTTGTTCAGGGTGTCCAACTGGCAGAGATACCTCAACGCACACGCCAACCACCAGCCATCTCAGCTCGCCCTCAAACAAACATCACTCTTTATGGAATAACTCGCATATACCAAGTAGAACTCGTGGGAGTATGGTTACATCGAATCGTATATTTGTACACCTTTATGCTTCCAGTATGTAACATACTATTTATGCTTCCAGTATGTAACATACTATATTTTGGTCATGAGCGCAAGCGGCACATTCTGTCCGCTGGTCGCAGAAATGGGTCACACCGCTCGTTCATCAGTGAACCAGTTTAGATGGAATGATTACGTGATATTTACGACTTATGGTATGAGACTTAATGTTACATAGAATTAGATGACATACACCTACGTATTTCATTTAATGTGATGCAGTATTTTTCAGCGCGAGCAATTGCAGAAGTCTAACTTTTGAAGTGTTCGTTGCCTACTATACAGAGAACGGAGCATACTGTACATGCACACTCTCTCATATTGAGGAAGTAGCGACTGAAATGGTTCTGTTGCTTTCACGATGACAGTTTTAGAAATTTGGAAACATGTCTGATGATCAGACCAAGAAACTCCTGATCGCAGGTGTACCAAAATCACAGAAGTTGTGACATGCCACAGGCCCAGTGTTTTGGAACCCGGACACGTCAGTTGGCAAAGTGCGGAAGTCTGCTGGCAGTTACATAGGGATGCCATTCTAGCCACACTAGTCACGTGGCATGTGAACAATAAGTAAATTATTAAATATGAATAAAATAATAAGGAATAAACCAATATAACATATACATAAATAAATCGCATAAACAAATCCTGATACAGACAGCACTAAGCAAAACAAAGTAAACAATCATCCGATCAGCACTTTCTTTTCTTGCATCTGTCATTTCAACCACGCTAATCTTTAGCACGTAGAATATGCTATAACGCACCAAAGCAAAGTTTTGTCTTCTCGTCCAATGGTGATAATTCAGCCTACGAACTCCTACAGATGGACATTCAGGCATATGTTTAGACTTTGAAGTGCATTGACTGGAATTTAAGATTTAAACATTTAAGAAAATAAAGCCCCTGTAACTGGCAGCACAAGTGATTAAAATATATTGCTTTTATCTCGCACATACTGCACTTGCCCATAATTGGCTACGTTGCTAAGTGTGTTGGGTGTCACTGTCAAGAGAGCTTATACAGACTATGCTGCTCATGCTATGTGGCTAACACGTACACTTGTGTAACCTACGGAAACACGTAAGCACTAGACCTTTCCCTGCGACTGTATGCAGCATGCTAAAACATAGAAGATCACTTTATTGTACTCATCTCAGTCGTGGTAGGCTAAAAAGCATACCACAATGACAAAGGAAGGTAAAAAATTCAGCACAATGTATGGTGGCAGCATGCGGCACTAACATGCTACTCGTCTTCTAAAAAATTAAGTACAGCGTACTAGATGTCGTCTAGTCTCTTCAGACCCTGCTTCAGGCACCCAAAATGGATATAAATACGCAGATCTCGCAGAAAAAAAGCTTTGGAAACTATACAATGTTGCAACTACAGTGACACAGACAACGTTGCAGCTCCATTGAAGCAGAGAACACTGCAAGGTGCTCTCACCACATTACCTCCGTGGTATAATTCTGTCATATGAAATGTGTCCACATTAAAGCAGGCACATTTAATGGCCTCCAGCAAAGACAAGACGGCTGCAGTGCTTTTGAACTCGCCATCGCATGCGAATGACAACCGCAAGCACGCTGTGGCCTGTTGCCGCCCGTACCGTTCCCGTAGTAGTTCTCAGGCAGCGCTCGCACTACCATCATCATTACAACAACAAAAATGGCGGCCACCTTCAGGTGCTGGAAATTCTGGCCTACAGCGACATGTGTGCCCACATTTCTCTGTTTCACTGCTTCTTTTTGGCTGCGCTCGTATCAAATTGTCACATGCAATATACAGTGGAGCCAAATTCCTCCGCTTTGTACAGTGCTGCTGTAGCCACAGTGAGTACAGCGAGATGTGCTGCGATCATTGCGCAGTGCTTCCACCACTTTTAATCATCATCATCAGCCTATATTCATGTCCATTGCAGGACGAAGCCCTCTCCCTGTAATCTCCAATTACCAGTCTTGGGCTAGCTCATTCCAACATGCGCCTTCTAATTTCCTAACTTCATCACCCCACCTAGTTTTCTGCCGTCCTCGACTGCGCTTCCCTTCTCTTGGTAACCATTCTGTAACTCTAATAGTCCACCGGTCATCCATCCTATGCATTACATGGCCTGCCCAGCTCCATTTTTTCCACCTAACATGACAATGACGATGTCAACTAGAATATCAGCTTTCCCCGTTTGTTCTCTGATCCACACCGCTCTCTTCCTGTCGCTTAACATTAGGCCTAACATTTTAATATCTAACTTTTAATTAGGTGATAGATTTATACGATGATGCAGCTGAAAAATTTTACAGAACTTCTCGACAATGATTCTCAATGTAAGCAAATAGCTGAATGCATCTAGAAAGCTATTCGCTTCATTAAAGAAGTGAAGTGCTTGAGGGTGTACTTTTGTTGCAGTGAGGATACTCAAATAGCATTTGTTGTTTCATTGCGTAGTTCCGCAGAGAACAGAACCGTTAACCAGAACATTTGTAGCGGTAGTATGGGTGGCTATACACATAAGCCAATTTGTCATATGTGTGTCGTCTCCAGCAGCACTGGCACCGCCAATAAAGTCAACTGCCATCCTCCTCTCCCGTAGCCACCACAGTGGGAAAGGGCGGTAGGAGAAGAGGAGGGTTATCCTTCCTGAGTGCACCTCCACACCATCTAAAGCTTCAGATGCCCCAAAGCTCTCGCACAACAGCAGGTACCTTTCAGAGAGGTCAAGGCGATTTGGCCCTTTGCATGGGCGCCACAGTTGGCGGTGAAAGTTCGACCACTGCCGACCACCATGAAAATTGGCGAAACAGTCTAAGAAAGCTATTTGCTTTAAAAAAAGTAAGTGCAGAGAGCCGATTTTGGTCACACCAGCAGCTTGCGTTTGAGTACGCGGCGCACTCAACCGGAAGGTGGCCCTATTTTCTTTGCAGTGTTTGCACGAACTGAGGACGTAACATAATTAGAGAACTGTTCAAGATCGGGGAGTTTTGCAAGCTAAGGGTCTGAAGCCTCTCCGTGAGAATTTACAAGGTGGTACCCAAATAAATTTGTGTGAAGAGCTGCACCGAGCTAGAGTGCTGCAAACAGGCTAAGATGTAGCACCGAAGTGCAAGATCGTTTTATCGAGACGAAGGCAGCTCATGGCCATACTATGCAGGACCACTTTTTCTATTAAGTAATCTGATTCCCTCATCGTAATGAGTAGTTAAAGAATATGTGATGGAATTTTAACAAATTATTTTATTCGCATACAACTTTCGTAAAATCCCAGCCTCAAATGACACTGCCACTGCCAACATTCCATATGAAGGAACTCGTCAATGTCTTAATTAGGGATACAGGTTACTAGGACAATCGAACAAGATGGTGTCCTGGCACCATGTGATTTTGCCAACTAAATATGACGAAGTAACCAAAGAAAGAACATAGAATGTTCTTTATGCGGATGCCGTCTTGTATATATGGATCTCGAATGCCAGTCCTGGCACTAACATTGCCGTTCACATAATTAAGGCAAACAAGCTATGGCTGAGTGATGCACCCTGGACAGAAAGACACCCAGTGGCCCTTTTTCTAAATGCTCGCCGCTCTCCCTATGCAGAGTACGAGATCCAGTATGGCACTGACGACGGTGACAAGCGGCAGTTGCACATCCCAGCCACCAAGGACACGGTGACGCTGACCGAGCTGCGCAGCGGCACCCGTTACAACTTCCGCATGGCTGCCTTCAACCTGTACGGCCGTGGGGACTTCTCGCACGAACTGCCTGCCGTCACACACCTCTCGGGTGAGAGCCGTCATCATGTCAACTGTGGTCATGCTAACATAGTCACGCTTATGGTCACGTCTATGGTAATAGCTAGTCACGCTGACGTCACCCAGCACCAGGGCGGTGCTGTTGTGGAGCCGTTGTATCCTATTCATTATATTCCATCTATCTAGCTATCATTCCATCATCTATGTATTATATATTCCATCCATCGCCGCATTGGTTGCCAGGGGTAGAAAAAGTGTGGCATCATGGCATCCAATTACGAAGCACAAAAAGAATAGAAAATGGAAAGAATCATCTCAAAGTATGGCTCCTGCACTGCAGTACAAAGGCCTCTCCCAGTGATCTCCAATTACCCCTGTCCTGTGACAGCTGACACCATCTTATGACTGCTAGTTTTCTCATTTCATCACACTGTCCAATTCTTTGTCATCCGCCTTACTATGCTTTCTTTCTCTTGGCACAGAATAAGTAATTAATAGGCCATTGGTTAGCTTTCCTATGCATTACCTGTCCTGCCCAACTCCATTTTGTCCTCTTAATGTGAACTAGAGTATCAGCTACCCCCATTTGCTCTCTAATCCATACCGCTGTCTTCCTGTCTCTTAATGTTACGCCTATCATCTTTCTTTAAACCACTCGTAGTGCACTCCTCGACTTCTGAAGCATAACCTTCAAGTTTCTGCCCCATATGCTAATAACAGTAAAATGGAACAACTGTACACTTCCCTTTTTAAGGAAAGCGCTAAGCTGCCGGTCGACTTGGTAATGCCTATTGTATGCGGTCCAACCACTTTTATTCCTCCTTATATTTCCTTCTCATGATCAGGATCTCCTGTGACTAAGTGGCCCCAATTCTTGCACAGATTCTAAGAGCCCACTCCAAATCCCCAATTCTCATTTTTTTTTTGCCAAGCTCTTGAACATTACCTTCATCTTCTGCATATGAATCTGCAGACCTATTCTTACACTTTGTTGTTTCAGGTCCTCTATCATTTGTTGCAAGCCACCTCTATCATTTAACGGGACTATGCAGGTTGCTGAAATGCCTGCCCATTGATACTCACACTCCTAGTCCTTCCTCATCTAACAATGTGTGCCAAAAAAGGTGACAAATAGCAAATACAAATTCTGAAGAATTGTGTACCGCAAGGTTGTGGGACAGGCAGCAAATAGACAAGAGAAGTGTTGAGTCTAGCTAAGCAAAATTATTAACGTGACATAAGGACTTTGTGACTACACAAGTTTCAGATTTCAACCCACTTTCCCTCTGGCCAGGCTTTCCTCAGATGAAAGAAAGTCCTCTGCTGGCTAGGATGCATGCCTTCCAGAATACAAGTAGAAATAGCAACATCAGGAAGACTTGAAGGCAATGAAGGCCTGCTCAGAGTTATTGATACTTCGCTGAGCTTGCAGGCAGAAATTTCAGGTGATGTGCTGTTATGCAAGCAGGTGCCCTTAAAAGGAGTATTGACTTTTTTGTGTTCCAGTTTGTTTGCTTTTTTGAGTAGCTGTCGACTCCGTAATTATGGCACGACACCTCAATTCCTCCAGAGCACCACAAATGATTAATTACAGCACCTTTTGTATGACCTGTTCACACTACTTTGGATGTGGAAAAGGAGACTCCCCGACGTCATCGAAAGCGGAGGTGCGGGATTATAAGGACCTTGTAGCCGAAAGTTGCCACTGTTCACTTCTCTTGGAAACATAGGGGGACACACTCCTCACTCTTATCCCGTCGAGTGCTGAATGTACTCAGCTTTTCACAGCACGGTCTTAGCGTGTCTGTGTGTGTCGGCGATATCTGGTAGGACAAGATTGTGACAATGGGCTTGCCGGAATAGCGAGATCGAAATGCGCATGCACAGAACACTAAACGACCCACGCCATTTAGCGTGTGCACATTATTTCTCAGATTCGATGTTACCGTCTTCGCGTGGTTTACGTAAACATGGCGGCGGTCCCGGCTGCCCGCTTTGAACTGAATTTGCCATTAGTTTAGTAGAATTCACTTCATTTGTAGTGAATGATTGCGTAAACGGCTTTTGCTTAGTCTTCGGCCGCTTCGACGACAGAGTATGGAAAGTTTTCAAGATCGCTTCTCGTTTCGAACCCGCTTAAGCCTAACGAGAGAAGCCTCCGAGGTGCCAGCGCCACCTATCAGTGAAGTCGGGAGATAGGAACGACGATGGCACATGGCCTCTGAGATGGAAAGATTTCGGAGGCTATGGTGGACAGCTTCTACTGCTTGTCTGTTTCGCTGGACATCGGCAGACATGGGAAGTACACTTACAATGCGCTCGTGGCTTCCATTACGCTGTCTCGCACTTTCGGGACGCACACACAGGTAGAATTACTTAGGTGCCCTATGTATGTGAAATTCAAAGTGTAATGGAATAGCATCCCGCACGTAAACTATGCTTATCATGCTATATACTAAAACTCTCTTTCTGCAAAGTTCATTTGTGGAACGGTAACGCTATTTCCCTTATAAGACCCAGCTATTACGCTAACGTTAAACTAAAGCTGTCTATTACGGGTCGCCTTTTTCATGTCCAAAGCCAGACTGCTCTTGGGGCGCATTTTGAACTTGTCGCATGAAAACGTATTGTAATTAATTATTTGTTGCACTCTCCCGGAATTCGTGCTTTATAGCATGATTATAGCCAGAAGATCACTTATTCTTATGCATGCTCAGGGGCACCCACCATAGGGGGCTAGGGTGTCCATCTGGCCATGTTGTTGTACCACTAATCCGTAACGTGCGACATAATCTGCACCATAGGAGGAAGGGTTGCAGGCTAACCTTCTGGCAATTTTTCAGGCCTTACATGTGCGCATGGAAGGTGTCACAGGAAGATGCACATTTTCAAATCGTGTTTTATACGTATATTACACTGGGGTATTACACCAAGCCATGAGCGGCCACATAGTCTTTAGTTTCTGTGTTTTATACACTAACATATTCCAATCACACTTTCGACATTGCAGCATAGATGCGCAGGGTACAGGAATACTCATGAGTGGGTTTTGTTGATTACCTAACATGTTCTTCGTTAGTCCAATTATATGTGTATTTATCGGCGCTGTATTATTTATTTTCAATTGTACGTGATACTGTGGCACTATAATATTTACTGGACCAATTGTGTAACAGAATGCGACCTTTTGCACATTGTTGCCAACATCGTGTTTTTGGGGCATTATAGGTCTTTGAAGTCATGTTTTTGCTTTACTTCTTTTATTCTCTTTCTTCCCCCTGATGATTTCAATTTTTATGGAAAGCATCAACAAAAGAAGGAAAGGTGCCAGGAGCACAGACAAAAGCCACGAAAGGAGTTTGCATGCTGCTTGGCTTCAGCATTGCAAGCAACTAAATCATGCCAACAACTTCAGTTTAAATATTTCCTATCTCAAAGCCCACAATCCTGAAGCATCGAACAGGACATGTGTCTGATTGTCGATAACTGTATGCTGCTTTGCTGGCCCTAGGTCTGTAGGGCATAGGCAAATGTGATTCACGCTGTTCGTCCAACACTATCCAACCTGCACAGGCAGTTTTCCGTGACTTATCAATTGATGGCAAGCTCTGTTCTGCCTCTAAAAAATGATAGCCCTCAAACTTGCTCATAGGAAGCAACTTTTGCTCTGGCCAATAGAGTGGCTTCCGAATTTACAAGCTTCATGATCACTGATTGGATGGTGGGATCCTAAAGCAACACATTAGCCATCACATGCCACAGTGAAAGGCTGTGGATTAATTTCTACCACCTGATGTTAACAAACACTCGACCCATGGTACCAGAGAATTTCTGCATTTTGCCCCCAGTGTAGAACAGCTGGGAATCGAACCTGCATCCTCGTGTTCAGCCCCAGGACACCACAGCCGCTCACAAGCCCCCATGGTGGGTCATCAGTGACACCAGCCCGTGGGTTAATGCATGTGCATAACTAACCGCTGCCATTATCAGAGAACCATGCACAAGCACTTCAGCTAGTCCGGCCTAGCTTATCACACACGCACACTTTCCCACCAAAACAGGTATCAGAATCTATAGCACCTTATAGTCAATAAGGTTGCGCATTCTGACATTGTATAAAGTTGTGCGTTCTCGTTTTAATACTGAATGGAAAAGTTATTAACAACTTTCTCATGCAACAAACAAGAAAAAAAAATTGCCACTTTCTTCCTTTCACATTTAACAGACATTGTGTGCTACTAAAACATGGAACCTGGTTTTATAGCAATGTTGCGTTATGTCATTCCTTTACAGTTCTTGGCAAGTACGTATTACGAAATATGCCATGCCTTACGCAGATGGTGGCTCATTCCCTTCACTGGTTGATGAAGAGATGCCCTTCTACTACCGCACCTACTTCGTTGTACCCGTAGTGGCCTCTTTTACCGTCATCATCACAGCCATCGTGATCGCCTGGGCCTGCCTCAAAAGGGCTACCATACTGCAGAGTGAGTACTAGTCATTCACAACACAGCCAAGGCTGTGCGGCGACTACAATTGAAGGCATGAAGGTGTGCAAAGCTCTACAGCACAATGAGATGTTAAGAAAGGACGAAATCGACACAATACCGCTGTCAGTTGTGTGTTGCTTAAGGGAACGCTGACAAAGTTCTACAGTCCTGGTTCCTCTGTCCCAGTGACCAGCAAGTGTGGTCTTAAAACTCATTTGACTCACAACCGCAGTTAATTGTGTCGTCCTCTGTATAGACCACTCTGTGTTTCAGTCTCAAAGAGTACCAAGAGCATCATGAGATCAGAGAGTCTGGATGGCAAACACAACTCGTGTTCATGTGATGCAAGAAGACAGTGGTACGCAAGGAATGCACTGTTGCAAAGCTGGTGTAGTATTGTTCGTGGAAGCTGGACACACTTTGAGCCTCCTGAACAAGCTTACCAGGTGCATCGATAAAAGCAGTTTAAGATTCATGCCTCCACTCAGAGGTCCCACATTTTCGTGTCACTTCACACATAATGTGACAGGAAACAGGGACCACTAACTGTGAAGGGTTATGAAAAATGCGCATAAGTGGGCATAGCTCTGCAACTGAAGCAGTGATGCAGATTTCAACTAGAGGTTAGCTCCTTTGCTAGAATGGGTCGTGATGGTCAAAAAACATTTTAAAAAGTAACGGAATGTTTATTCTGAAATAAAAGCACAGAAGTATGCCCTTAATTGAGGTTCTCACCAGTTTTTGCAAAAAATGGTAAAGTGATATAGAAAATCCATAACACTGAGATCAAAAATAATAATTTGAATGTACCCCTGTGAGCAATGTATATATCAATGTGTAGTGGCATTGAAGATGTTGAAACACTACCCGAATGAGTGAATAAACAATATAACTTTTTATTGGACGGTCTTGCGCCCAGAAAGCAAAACAATGATTGTGGTATGCCCAGTCAGTGGTCATCGAATTTATTCATGCTGCTTAAGCTAAATGTTACATATGCACATTGTATATTTCAGAGCAGTCAGTGGTGCATAAATCAGTTAATGAATGGACTATGGGCTTCATGACACATGCAATTTATGAATTTTGTGCTTCAATGCAAAAAGCGATGTTTTTTAAGAACCTAAGTGGAACCCCAATGCATTTCTCCGCAAAGTTCGGGAATTAATATCTCCAAACTGGTGTCATCCCGAGAATTCGTTCCAAGTGGATCCGTCTTGCGAACCCCACGGCTACAATTTGTAAATTGCAATATGGGCCATCAGGTAATTAGTTAAAAACTTAATTAGTGAATTTCTGTTAATTATTTGATAATGCATTTCAATTTCTTGGGCAAGTGATGTCCGCCTCTTCGAGTAGACTAGCTCAAGAACTAGAATTGTGCTATATGCCACAGGCAACCTTTAAGAATTTTTGAAGTGTTTGCTGAAACACCTTGTATATACACTGCAAGCTATAAAACTCTGTCTAAGGAGCATTTCACGGCAATAATTTTTCAAATCATCTCATTATTGGAGGAGATAGAAGAAATTAGCTGTTCTGTTACCGTGCCACCAGGAGGTGAACACCACTGCCAATGGAGACATTCTCACCCTCTGCCTCTAGTAGCGTTTCCAAGTGGTGTTCCTTCCCTGCCTTCTCCCATACCGGAGACAAGGAACATAGAGTGCGGCATCGAGCCCCGCCTCTTTTTTTTTTCCTTCTCTTCCTTTTATGCGGCACTGCGCATTCCACAATGGATGATTAGTCATGGCGAGTGATGAAACGCGCACTGCGAAGAGGCATTTCTGCGGGTGACCGTGACTCTTGGGCTGGGAACAGGCTTCTTCAAGAGGGAAGGCATGCAGCATTTGGTTTTCAGCTGTTTTTACGATGCGCAGTGCTGTAATATCTTGCGGACACGATCGTCAGCACGTCATGCAAACGCTACGCTTGTTTAAAATGGCCAAACCTGGTGACTGGCCCTTCAAGCACGGTATGCCAGGAGCGCTATTGAGCCTTGCACAAAACACCTGATGTATTTGCACCATGTAGCTATATTTTTGCTGTGCCTTTTTTCTTTATTGCACCAATAAGACATGCAATTCCTCAAAATCAAGCGAATAGTACTACTGTTGAAGCCATTATTAATTACAAATTTCTCGATCTTCAGGCACGCCCCTCGTTAGCCAGTATGCCCGCACCTCCTACATGAGGACAATGGACCAGAGGAACAGCCAGGGCCTGGAGGAAGCCTACGACGTGCCATGGAACGGACCAGCCACTAGAAACTCCATGGTACGGTAGGGTATCCCTTTCTATCTCTCACCGCATCATTGCCTCACTAGCTCACATCCAAGCATTTCGCCGCCTCTGCCTGGGTCGCTTCTGGCGATGCATGACAAGCATGAGACTGCTTTGCACCGTGCATCCGGCAAGATCATTCACAGCACCCAACAAGGACTGCCAAGAGGTGGCAATGGCAAGGCCTTCGTTTCTACCAGTCTTTCTTCTTCCTGCTCATTTTGCTCAAAACACGTTTGCTGCTCTGTGCACTGCCCCGCCAAAGTGCACTCAACAAATTTTCACCTACAAATGCTCTCCCGCACACTTTACACCTTGCCATTTCACGCTTGCTTTCATTGGCTCCAGCTGATGGCACAGCATTAATTTAAGCGCATCTCATCAAGCATCATCAAGTCATAGCTTCATGCTCTTGCAGTTACAAACTTAACCGTGCACTGCTCAAAGCTCAAGCTATGAACCGTAATTGAGACCTTTTCGGGAGTACACAATCCAAACCCTACGACATAGCTGGGCATCATCTGTCACGTATTTACATTTCGTTCATTACAAAACAAAATTGAAAACTGTAGTGGCTGCTGCCTTCACCTCAACTTAGCTGCTGTTATGGTCCAGAATACCCAGCAGCAACAAACGTGTTCTTTGTCGATAGCTGCTATGTACACAGCTCTAAGCTCTAGTGAAAAACAACTTCATTTCATGATGACTTTTCAAACAGCTACAATGCTGCATTATTCTCTCTCAGCAAAAGTACCTGCCTGTATTTTTCTAGCGCCTACAGTGCATGAAGTGAAACATATCCAGTATGTGCCTAGACGTAGCATTAGCTGCGCTTTGATCTTCAGCACTTGTGCAACATTTTTGGCTTACCGCTGCTTTATTTTGCTCAAATTTCAGACAGATCACATTTTATGGTCCTGATCATTTAGTATGACACTTAGCATTTTTACTTGCATGGTTTGTCAAGAAAAAAAGAAAGCAAATTTGCCTCTGTCCCTGTTTCTCGTGATATCCACATTGAACCACTCAGCAAGTAACAAAGACTAATCTTGAAGGTCATGCATTGCCGCACTACAGACGATGAGGCAAAACAAGTGACATCATAGCCCCAATATTTGGGACACCACTAATGGCGAGAGGCTTAGGTGAAGGCATTCTCGCACTGTTTTCTTCATTCATTCTTTTTCATACAAATCATGGAATCAATAATGTCATGTGGCGTATGGCACAGTGAAATTCTGACTTTTCCAGCTATTTTAGCTTTGACTACACCCTGAAAACAGCCTATTTTGCAACAATAAAAGAATAAATAAAATAAATGAAGCAGGCAAGCCACGCGAAAGCTTGTTACAGTGGAATCTCGATTATACTACCCCCAATCATGCGACGACCCGCATTTTACGAAGAATTGGTTTGGTTCCGGCAAAGACCTATAGAAATAACGTATTGAAAACCTCAATTATATGACGCAGTTTTACTCCGACCCCGCCTCGTACGACACCTCTCTGGTACCATCCGAGAAGAATTTTTGCAAAAAACTGCGCTAAGCAGATGCGGGCTCACATGTGAGCACACTGCAGCCGGCTGATAACGGGTATGCAATATCGTATTCACCCGAATGTAACGCGACTACAATTTCCAATCACGCAAAAAAAATAAATAAATAAAACTGCGAATGTAACGCGAGATGAACAGAAAATAAATGGTAACTTTATTCAAGGAATTGCAATACGGAAACAAGTTCTCTTCACTTATCGTTGTCTGAAGAGGAGAGGGAGCTTTCCTTGAGCGGTATTCTCGGGCGGTCACTTTTGTAGACAGTTTCACTCTCGCGAAATTTCCTGTGATTCGGCAGAGAAAGCATCCCCAACAAGTGTCCTAAGCTCGCTATTAGTGCCAAGAGATCTGTCGGCCGTATACTTTGAGGGGTTCATACCTGTTTCTTAGTTTCTTAGTACCCATTTTTTGAGCAAGACTGACCGTCGCTGCTTATATTCTTAGTTTTTCGATTATATGGCACCCAGATTATACGATGGTTTTGCCTGGTCCCCGCAAAGTTGTGTAATCGGGGTTTCACTGTATTTACAGTCAACACTTAAGATAGCAGAAGCAGTTATCGCTGTTGCAATTAATGTGCAAATTTACCAGGGTTGAGATCGGTGTTTATGGTGTGCCTTTGCAGTTTTGCGGAACAAAACATCAA
Source organism: Dermacentor silvarum (assembly GCF_013339745.2). Taxonomy (NCBI): domain Eukaryota; kingdom Metazoa; phylum Arthropoda; class Arachnida; order Ixodida; family Ixodidae; genus Dermacentor; species Dermacentor silvarum. The sequence goes on along the minus strand of NC_051163.1, from coordinate 153,584,362 downwards.
AAATGACCTTTCAGCGTTCACGCTTAAAATGTCAGTATATCAATTGTAGTACATAAAAGAATGGGCCAGTCATCGGCATGCATCTTCCACAAAAATAGTGCCTCAACAATTTCTTCAACTGCATGCATCTGATGACAGTGCCTTCACACCAAGATATGCTTCAGCAGTAAAATGGTGGAAAACAACTGGCAATCCTGGTGTCACTGGCAATCGGGCCTTCATTTTGGGTTCAGAATCTGATCGCTAAGACATAATGACTCGATGGTGTACTACAAGTCATGTTTTGTTGCACGGCACAGCTACCCCTTTCTGCAACAGCAGCGCAGTACTCTCAGAGGCTGCTATAGACTTCACAGCGCTTTTTCTCGTCCACAGTGAAGGCGTACAGTCGACATCCATGCAGTAATAGTCACAGGCGTGCCGTTCTATCAACTCAGTGGTATGTACAGGTGCACGGCAACAAGGCGGTACACTCTTTGCGCAAGAGAGTAGACTCAGCTTCTAATTCGTGAATTATTGAGAGCAGTTTGTTTGAATTTTTCAATACCAACTTCAGCTTGGCGAGCAGATTGTGCAAGAACTTCGTTGCCATGACAAACGCCGTCACCTTCTCGCACGTTTTCTCGCAGATGAGTTAGAGTTTTTCCGATAAATCTGAGTCATTAACTTTTTTACTGGCAAGTGTTTTGGATCTTATCGGATTAATTCGGAAATGCAGAACGCAAGTTATGGTGATCAACCAGGACCATAAAATGCAATCTTTCTATGAAAGTTGAGCTAAATCAAGGTATTGGTAAATGCAAAATTATTTTTGAAATTTACACGATAAGGGTGCACCTCCCTAAAGGCCAAATTCAACTTAATGCTTTGGGCAGGCACGACCATGAGGTTAGACTGCTTCTGCTGACATCCTGTGTGCCTTCCTTGTAGGCTATACGTGCCTGTGCTTCTCCTTCACATCTCCATCTACTGTAGTTGCTGAAATCGCGATATAATTAGTATACTACTCCCTGAAAACAATTCGTGCTTTGAAGGGACTTTAATTTGAGATACTAAAGGGACACTGAAGAGAACCACCTAAATCGATTTGGACTGACAAAGTGTTCTTTCAAAGCTTTCTTTCAAAGTGTTCTTTCAGCTTCCCGTAGAAGTTCTATTATTAGATGAATAAATGAAGGCTAAGCTTTCTTTTCTTAAGTTCTCACTAAAGCCCCAGTGCCGGTGCACGAGTGTGATGTACGGATTTCCAAGTATCTTCTCATATTTACACCATTGTGACACAGTATAAATCCTCAAAACTTGTCAAGTCCTTGGCTCTCTTGATTTAGTCCACCTGGTAGTCCAAAAAGTTAACTATAGGACCAAGCAGACGTCGTCAAAATATATGATATCAGGGCAAGTTTTTGCAGAAAATACAAGGCAGCGTCGCTGCCCATTCTTTGTTTTCACATCTAATCAGGCTTACCAAACCTCCTCTCACAGGAAGAGTGTGCTTTTGCTGCTATTGCAGAAAGGCAATTTACTAATACAGCTTGACTTAGTTTTCCATTTGGTTTAAGTCGATAGATTCTACTTCTGCAATTCTGAATGGGTCAGTCTTAAATGTGAGTGAAGGCTTGAAAGACCGAAAAGATGCAAAAACAAACAGGCGGCAAGACTACATCAGAACTCCCACATCAGCTCCTCGTAGGTGTATTTCCACAGAATCTCCTCCGTATTAGTAAAGTGCTTGCTAACAAGAAGGATTATGCTATATTCTAAATATATATGCAAGGGCTCAACCTTGCACCTTTGTCCTTCTCAAAAATTGCAATGTACGTGAAAATACAATGAATGTCTTCTTGTTTGTACCCCCTCCACTAATCCAACTTTTTCTCACAAATGGCACGAAAATAGTTTTGAGTGAATACTCTACCAGTCTTAAATAATTATTTCACATTTCTCCTTAATTTCCCTTTAGTGTCACTCGCATTTCATGGGTACCTTGAAATACGAGTTTGTCACACCTGTTTGTCACAACAAAGGTGACAAACAGGTGTCACATGTCTGTCACATGTGACACCTGTTTCCAACCTAACACAGTTTTTACATACCTGAGCCTTACATTGCTTTCAGCACAGCAGTGTGATTCTGTACATGTAGAAGAGCACCGCCGCCAATTTTTGGAGAACTTCACATAGTCCAAAACTGAATACCCATGGGTATGTTATGGCCGCTACAACAGGAATTAAAATGTAATACACTACCGTAAACATTAGAAACGTTCTCCTGTGCAAGGCATGTCTATGTCACGGTTACATTTCTCTCAACGGTGACACAGCACATGATGTTACAGACAACACTCACACTACGTACAGACTTGCGAACCAGAAATAAAAAAGTTCAGCACAAAGGCACTAAGCGCAAATATTATGCAGACTACAGAATGGTAACATTTGCTTTGACAGTGTGGGCTAAACCTACGAGTGGGAACTACTATACAATTTCTAATTGCATCCATTTTTGTCGTCTCGTCTATTGCAGAGAAAAGAAGGAACCTACACCCGCCTGAAGAACAGCCGGCAGCAGAACCTTGTGTGAGATGTTAACTATTCTTACTAGTCACATGCATTACCACAGTTTCTGTTGTTACCACAGCTACTATGATGAGCTCAACCGCTAGTGAATGCACTTTCTTTTTCTACCTAGTGCTTTATTACAAGTAGTAAGAGGCAGGCAGCTAAATGTAAGGGCATTCCAAGACTGTTAGGCTCTCTTGCATCACTTGGCTTGGCTGCATCTTGATCTCCTTTTGCCGTTGAAGCAGCGGAAGAAATCTCACTTGCATTTGTGCCACCTCTGAGGCCAACACTGTCACGCTTGCTTTCTTCTTCTTTTTTTTTTGCTGATGCAAACCCTGTTCAAATGTGCTGGAAGAGTTGCCTGATAGTCCGACTACTAGAAGCTTGTGAATTGTCTTGCGAATACTCATTGTTTTAGCACCTGCTTCACTATAATAAATCTACTTAACATGTCTGTCAGTATTTGTAGACGATGTATTCAAGAATGGCTTATAGTAACGTGTCCTCTCATTCACACGGCTGCAAATGAAAGCTGGAAGGAGAATGTATCGAAACCTTTGGCTGCATATCGCCATATCATGCATGCTAGCATTCAGCAAACGTTACTGCACTTAAAGGCTCTATGTCTGAAGGGATGTCTCTTCATATCAGTCTCTTATTTACATCTTCCACAAGGAATCGATAATTCCAAGGCAAGTTACATTGAACCTTGTCTACTGATAAGCATTTTCTGTTCTGCTCCACAGCAACATTGAGTACAGACATAGTGTTATAAATGTTGTTTCTCCCAACACAACACCCATGTGTTTCAGTTCTAACCAACTGAAGTAACATAGAGGTAGGAACACTATGCAGGAAATTGAAGGCAGCAGTGATACTATGTAAATAGCACTCTTTGGCAGCTTTCCCAAGAGACTTTTCAGAAGTTTGGTTAGTACAACAATGATGAACTGAGCATTTCATACCTTGCACCCACGTACTACAATATATTGTGCTGTGACTGTGATGCATATGAGAACAATTTTACATGTAAGAAAAATGTTTTTATTTATGTTGTGTGTGTAAGCCTTGTTTAAGTGTATGTTATTAACCACATGTCATTGTATGTGCTTTCTGAAATAAACATGGAAAAAAATGTTATGCGGTCTACAGTCTTTCATTTTGTGGTACTATAACCCAGCAGAAGCACGAGTAAAACGTTTCCATAGGCTTTTGATTTGATGTTTTGATGACAACACAAGATATTGTGACACATTATGCAAGAACGAGAGGCTTCTGTGATCTACATGGTTCGTATATTCATTAAACACGCATGCTGATCTAGCGTGTAGCACAAATGACATGAATTGACTGTATTATCAGAGTGCAGTTCTATAGCTACAATAATGCAAGGTTCTATGGCTACAATAATACTTGGCAATAACTAGGACCTTGCAGGGTGCTGTCTTAACTGCAGTGAAATTTCTCAAAGGTGAACCAATACTAACTTCTTACCTCACAAATTTCCAGTGTGTCAGCACAATTAACACTAAATCACAGCAATTCTGAACGTTCAGTGCGACTCATTCAAAACTTGATAAACAATGGCATTCCTGCTGTCAATTCTACGAACAATGTGAAGCTCTGAAAATGCAAGCTTTTGCTGCATAACTTTTTTGAATGAAAATGTAACCATTTCATGAATCTTTGAAATAGATAATTGACTTCATGCTTGGTCCTGATCAAGAAAGAGAGGCAGAAGGAATAGGAACCAACACGCCTTGCAGTGTACTGCTTATTCTCACCTATAGCACGCGTACACATATGCCTATGCCATTCCCCAGTATAGCTGAAAGCATGTCACATTGACTTTCACAGCAAGTTAAAGTGGAAATGCACTACGTGTAGTTGAAACCCTACACGAATCATCCAGAGAGAGCTATATACGGTTTGCAAAGACCCAAAAGCATAGGGTCATGTAGCGGCTCACAAGGGGGCCTTGTCTAGCTGGCACCACGGGCAAGGCATCTCCTAAATGACTCTCAACAGCATCTCAGAACCACTTCCAGCTCATATTAGATCTGTACTAGCAAGGTGCAATGCTGATTAGCCTCTCAAATGTATCAATTTATTTATTTATTAACACGCTGCAATCCAATGACCAAGCAGAGGGCAAAAATATAATACAAGATTAAAAAAGAAATAGTTTGATGGACGCACTCAACATCAGGCAAGGGTCAGAAATTCTGATAGGTGACAAGCGTCTTGCAATAACAGAAACACACCTTCTATGAGCTTATCAGTAAAAATTGCATAATGATCAGTACAATTATTACAGTGTAGGCATGTATCCATGTGGGAATTACGGGTCAGCACACGCAACATGTCTACCAACTAATAATGATGCCTTACCAACTCGCCTAGCTCGTCAGATCCATCCCATTCATGTATACCTCTTCAGGAATGAAAGATTACAAAACTTGCACTCATTATTCCGCACTCTATAACTTCACATATGAAAATATTCTGAATTAACACCTTCCCATAGCATCTGTAAGGTCCATGCAAGACCTCACTCTATGTGGCAAATGTGCACCCCCTTCTAAATGCTTTTAGGGCCACTGCCCATTTTCTTTGTGCACTGCCCATGCAGAAATGCACATAACGAGAGGAAAACGAATCCAAGCAACATATGCTAGACGAAGCTCAAGGTGAATAAGCCATTAGGCAAACAAACAATTCCTTTGAAACAAGAGCGGTACTGCATGTGCTACAAGCGGTACCATCGTCTCCTGCTAGTTATGTCCAACCTTATATTGTGGTCACTGTTCTTGGCAAGTTTCCTCCACTCTGCCCTAATCAACCGTGGGCATGTGCCACTGGATATGCTAACGTCCTTGGCCAATCCTACAGAATGGGACCAGAGCATGCATTGAGCGAGGAGTGCCGAGTTAAAGGGAAGTGAAGAGGATGTTGGTAACAGAAAATTAAAGTTGACTTACAGCGAAGTGAGGAATTTCACAGTACGGTGTGTCGCCGTGTTGGTTCAATGCTATAATCGCATGAACGTCGACATTCATCGTGAGATGGGTTCTGTCGGAATTATTTTATCTAGAGTTTATGCCTATGCCACTATTGCTTGTCCTTCATCGTCAAGTGAGCTAACACGTCTCCTTTTCCACTTATACCTTAGCTGCAATACCCACAGCTTCAGCAATACCTAATATTATAGTCCAAGATGAAGCCCACACAACTGATGATTCCAGTCAACCCCAACCCAGTATAATTCAGAAAGACTATTGTCAGATATGGCAGATGACTGTAAAGTCCTTGCAAAAGCGTCACCACATCTTTCCCGATTTCAACACAGCAACGTCAGATGGAGAAAAAGGCTAGATTTATTGCAGTCCGAGTTTGTTGGAGGGAGGACGGGCCAAAAAGTTCAGTAGTTGTACTCGCATGAAATACATGAGCAAATGGCGCGCCTATCATCTAGTAAGCGCCAAAACTTGTACACTACATAACCACCCCCATATCTCATAGTCTCTTACTTTCATGGGAGAATTCATATCAAACGTGTTCGTACAAGCTACTCGGTTGGGTGGCCCTTATATGGCCTATCATATTTATTTTATAGGGGAAACAGGACCTCGCAGAAAACAGCAGGAGCATCGGGATAATTCTGCAGTGCATCTCGTTTCGTGCAACAAATACTCTTAAAATGGAATTTGGAACACCGTGGTGTTTTCCTGCAGGAAATGAGGTCCCTGTATCAATTTGTTGCACCTGTTCCTGCTTGCCAGTAAGAGCAAAGTACAAGAGCATTAGAGCACTGCAGGATGAAAAAAAGAGCAAGAAAGGGGCAGTGAACAAAGAAAAGACAATTTGATCACTTGCCTTTGTTACACTGTCATTTTTTCCTTTGGTCTCCGTCCCGTTACCGCTCTTTTTTTACATTATGACAACTTACCAGCATGCCCAGTTGACAATGCTTCTGTAACGAGCTGCGCTTTAAAGGCCCAAGCAAGCAAACTTAATGGTAGCTCCTTTACAGAATTTCACTTTCAAGAGGTAGCTTTAGCATAGAGAATGCTGAATCCGAGACATAAATAATACCTAAATTACCAAAACTAGCACAGCAAAAAGCCATGAACGCGTTTCAATATATTTTGTTTAAAGGACAGCTATATACTACCTATAAAGCTGTCCCAGTGCCATTAGCAATGCACATTGTTTAACACACTCGCAACAGCGGCGAACCATGCTTTAAGCTTTTCGCTTACTTTAACCGTACTGCTAAATTTTTTTCTCATATCCCCCAGTCAGGTTAGCTGGGCCTTTTCGTACTCAGTTTATTTTTTTTCTTATGAACTCCGTATGCCTACGCAAGAAAGGTGTACCTGTCACCATTTCTCGCCACTCTAGGGTAATAAGGTCTCATTTTATGACTGTGACATTTCATGACAGGACGGACGGAAGTAAACACATACGCGCTGTCTACTTCGCGCTGTACCCACAGTCATGAATAACCAACAAACCCAACTTTGTACACTTTTGGAACTAATTTTAATTTTGATAAATAGAAAACGCGTCATTCAATGGCAGCATTCATGGATACAACCAGCAAAGCGAGGCCGTATATCATCGGTTGCCGCAGCTCTACAAGTTTCTCAAGTAGCAACAAATATTCACTCAGCGCAAGAGACGCAATAAATGCGCTGAAAAAACAAAGCCACAGAATGTACGCTAAAACAGGACTACGGAGGCAACGGGATAAAACCGGCACATGCACTGCTTGCCGCTAACTATTTTCGATGATTCACACGTGTGCTAGCTGGCTGTCGCAAACATTATTGCGACCGTGCTGCACGACCCGAACACAACAGCCAACCGATCAACGAAGAATGAGAGGCATTTGAAACTCCCGCCACTCACCCGAGCTGAAGGAAGAGTTTCAACGGAATCGTAAAGTATCCGCACCGCAGTTCTTCGCTGGCCACGACGTTAACGGCCAAGGAAAATACTTCACGTTCAGCAAGTGGCTCACCGCAGCTTGCAATCGTTGAAATATGTTCAAAGGAGCACGCGCAATTTGGTAGTACCATTTCTACTACTCCGCAACATCCGCGCGACCGTTTCCAAAAACGGTTTCGTCTGCCCGCTCGCACACCACGACAGCGGAGCAAAAAGACAGCAACGCTTACCTTCGTGTATATCCCTGATGTATGTGTACAAAAGTAATCCAGGCTAACAAGGGTACCACGCACACCAGAGTTGTCAAAACACGCACCAAAACACTGATAAAACGCAGCTTCTCCGCCGTCACCCATCTCCGCATCCGAAAATCCAAACGCACTCGCGAACTCCAACGGCTATCGCGCACACTGTTGCTAGACGAGCTTGTGCCTCTCGGCTAACTGCGTAGCAGAAGACGGCTAAGCAGTGTGATCGCGTATTTTGCCCATTGCTCGTAGCACGCTTTCCTTAGAGTGGAACGGTTCCGACTTTGTCATAACATTATGACTTGGTCGAATACAGTTCTGCTTTTAGTTTACCTAATTTGTTGAGTCATACACTTAGTGCTTCGATCGGTATCTTAGAACAAGAAAACTGTAACGTCCCGAAGCAACACTTCGGCTACGAGTGCGTAGTCGTAGCTGTTGTCATTGATGCAGTTAGAGTTTGGACGGAAACGTAATCGAGAACAGCCTGAGGCGTCAAAACGGTGCTGATGAATTATCATACGGATGAGCGGGCCGGGTTTCAGCATGTAGGCGCTTCCTGCAGAATCACGCGACCCTAGCGCTTGCCCTGCATTCTAGGGGCAACGCCTTTTTGAGCGCAGCGTTGATACTTGTGTACTTCTTCGGAAGAATGAATAAACTGAGTAGGGTAGCTTTCGAAAAAGTACCGATAATCGACCAATCAAGCTTTCTCAGCGTGAAAACATCCAAATGGCTCTGTTACTACGAAAAAAAAGTATTTTGCTTTTCAAGCAACGTAGACTATAGCATATTCAAATGCGCGAATTGCCACACATTTCTTGAAGTAAATGCCGCCTATCGGCAGACTTTCATCCGCATGCGAGCGCAGCTACCTTGACCTTAGCACAGTTTCGTCGCTGTGATAAAGAGAAACGAACAAACAAATTTTTATGCAAACAATGAAAAACCAGCGCGCTATCGGAGCATCCTACTTGACATGCGAACGATTGTGCTTACCTGCCAGCAGGTTGCGAAAGCCATCGAGATAATGCTTGGGCCGAGCGCTTCCTTTGAGCCGGTCATACTTGCAGTCGTGGCCGAGTGGTTAAGGCGATGGACTAGAAATCCATTGGGGTCTCCCCGCACAGGTTCGAATCCTGTCGACTGCGGAACTTTTATTTTCTTCGAATTTAGGTTACTTTTATGTGAGACGCCAAGGACTGTTTATTCTCACAACAATAATCGTGTGGGTCCCAATTGCGTTCGATGACTGCATTTACGACACTGAACATTCGGTTGTGATGCCTTCAGCTTCAGGCGGTCGTATCCTAACCATCAATAACTCTTTTAGCTCGCGACTTGTTCTGGTAGGACTATATTTAAGACTACATATATCAGTTTATAGTGACGATTTAAAAGTTTCGCACTGAAAAACTGGAGGCGGCAGAAACGGGCCTTCCATGCTTCTATAGAATTTCACTATATTGTTAAATTATATTGTGTCGCGTGAAACCAGAATGCCCGTAAGTGAGCGTTTAAGTTGGCTTTTCTCACATCAAACTTTTCTTAACGTCGTGTGTAGCCTATATGTTTGCAGATCGTGACTTTATCAAACAAATAAATCATGGTCATGAAAAAAAAAGTGAAGTAGCGATTTCAAATAAACTGGAACGTTGGAACAAAGCGTATCATGCTTTCTAATCATAAATTCAATGCTTCAAGATGAGTGATTTAGTCATATATAGCTTGCTTGAGACTACGTCGCCATTGAGGTTAGATGTGCACGTGCTTGCGCCTATTAAAATAACCATCAGCCTCATGTTTATTCATTCGATATGGACACATTGGGGTCCTACATAAAAACCCGTATGTTCCGATGTAAGAATATAGTTCATACAGTACATGCCCTGTTAACAGGGCATGTACTGTATGAACTATATATGTTCATATAGGATTATTGAATATGGGGCTTATCATACTTTCTTTTTCGTACTGGTATGTGTGCGTAATATCTGAAAGGCAAATTGTCGACTTTTAAGCACGTGGCATCTCGAGTTAACGGCACTCGCCCCGTATACGTGCTTTTGCGCTAGTACAATTTATACTTAATAATTCCCTGTGGAATCAGTGAATTTCTGATACCTTATTCTACAAAGTCAGGAACCATTTTTTCTGCACTCACAAACTGGATGTGCCTTAAAACCGTAGGCATACAACTCAATGGTCGTATTCTCTTGAGCAACATCCTCGAACGGACGTCACGAACATTTACCCAAAGCACGTGGAAATAAAATATATGTTACAAATTGATTACGATCGTAACAACAATTATTTCGCTTTGAAATTAGGCAAACTTTGAGGGACAAGTGTGCAACGTCCATGGGTCAAGAGGATTAGTGTGTGAGGGTGCTTTTGTGGCCATTGACCGCAGTCGCGCAGCCGTCGTGAAGAAAATGGGAAAATGTCATTGTGTTACAAACAATGAAATATCCAGACATTGAACCTGTTGAGCAAACTGCGCATGCCGAAGCAAGCCAGCCAATGCTCTGCCTTCCGCGTAACTTCTCCGTGCAGTCGTGGCCGAGTGGTTAAGGCGATGGACTTGAAATCCATTGGGTTATCCCCGCGCAGGTTCGAATCCTGCCGGCTGCGCATTTTCATTACTTTATTATTATTTTTTTTTTCGTATATTTCGGTTTTATTGTCAGACGCCATAGATTGTGCCTTATGCAGTAAGTTCGCAAACGGTGACTGAATTAGGCCAAATGCGCCTGTGCGTTGCTTATTGGCGATGAAGATGATGATGATTTAATGGCATCCGCTTTGAAACGGGGCTAGGGTGGCTAGAACCGACCCTAACGGGATGGTGACGCTTAATCACCTAGCCTGCTTAATTTAATGAGGTATGATATACATGTTTTTTTGTGTTTTATTGCGATAGCAATTATATGGACACTCAAAAGCAGATTTCTGCCGTCGGCGTCGCCGTCGCCGTCGCCGTGAGGTTCCGTATGACGTCATTTGGAGATGAAATCGTCGGTAGGTAAGTGGTTCTTGAGGGAAAGGGAAAGGTTGGCGCTATCTTCTGCAGCCCTTGAGGGAGCACCGAACGCTGTATGTGCGAGTGAAAGGGCGCGAGGGGCGCGTCTTTCACGGGGAGTGAACGCACGGCGGAGAACAAACGCGCGTTCTGCGCCGTGCTCACTTAAGGGCTGCAGAAGTAGGCGTCTCTTTTCTCCTGTACAATCACCATATATGTAGAGCAAACGCGCCTTCTTCAGACGCGCGAGAGGCCGTGGGGGAGGGGGAGGGAAGGGAGGCGACGTTTAGCTGCGGCACCAAGTGCCTATTTATATCAGAGGCTCCAGCAACAGTCACCAACGCCGCACGCATTTTGAGCTAACGCGGGCAAAACGCCGATGGCGTCGACAACAGTTCTGCGTGTTGTTGCTACCAAAGCCGCTCACCTTACTTCGTATGACATTGCTGTGTTGCTATCGCATTCATTGCTTCGCCCTTAGGGCGAAACTGTGACATTTTGTTTTTTTATATATATACTCCAAATCTTCCTTGCACCGCTGTCTATGACTGTAACGGTCCGGTCGTATCAATCTCCTCCCTGCTTTTCTTCCTTTTCTTTTTTCTTTTTTTTTTTTTTTGTTTTTGTTTTTTCCGATCTATAGTTTTCCGCATTGCGTGTTCCGTATACTACCAGCATATTTTTGTATTCCAAGCTCTGTTTTTCTTTTTCGATCCTGTTCTTTTTCGTTCTGTTTTGTTTTGGTGATCAACACAACCTTTATACGATGTAGCCTGCTATCGTTTCCACAATTGTACTAACCCCCCCCCCCTTTTTTTTTTTTTTTTTCAGTTAGGAGGTCCCCCCGACAGTTTTTACTTCGGGACCCCCGACTGTGCATTTATACTTTGCTTTTTTTTTATGTATACTGCTGATGAAAATCAATTCAACTTCAACTTTAACACTAAAACCTACCCTGCGCTCTGACGTGACGATCACCGATACGCTTGGTCTCAACTGTACTACGCAATGCTCCCTCTTATGGTTCTGTCATTACGAAGTCTGCTCACGCTGAAAGCGGCCCACAGCGCGGCACACACGCATATCACACGTATGCGTGACGAGCGAACGTGTACCATAACGCTTAACGATGTGTGTGGTCTCAGAGATTGTGAAGACATCAAGGCCCAAACATTTTGCTGCACTAAAAAAAAAATAATGATAACACGAATTGACACAAGCTTCCATTAACGTCCTCGACTCCTTCCATCTGCCCTTAATTATCGTCACTTGTCCTACTACCTCCTTCATTCTCCTCGACCCACACTACCTCCCCTCCCTCCGATCACAGAGTACCTGGATAGAAGAAAGTGTTTCAGGGTAAATGTCTCTCTGACTGCTTAGCATTCCGGACCTATAGCTATCGGCAAGTCTTATCAGTAATGTTTCTCGTTCCCCTACACCATACATTTAACCTCTTCATTTTCAGCTTACTTACAAGACGTGATACTTCGTGTTACAGCTTTACATAAATTTGTTTTTATCATGCGTTCGCAAAGGCAGATGATTCCTATCGTCCACGAAAAAAAAGCGCTATTGTTCCGAGTGGATATAAAAGACAGTCGTTCTTCCTTCAGTCTGCCCTATTCACAATTCTATTTTTTTTTTTATTTTAGCGTTCAGGAATAAGTGGACTCAAGTGCATGCGTGTTGAAGCCGCAAACAAAGGGAAAAAAAAAGAAGAAGAACGCTCTGAAAACCATGTGCCGCATTCCGATTTTTTAATATCCCCTCATTACAGCAAACGGTAATATGCGAACGTTATCAGCACCTATTGTTGATCGTGTTTATAGAATGTCACTCATTGTGAGATAAGCGCCAATTTACTGTTTATTAACCTCACATCTAACCCAAGAACAACTTCGCTATATACGCTATTCGTTATAAACGTGCACGCTGATATCGGGAGAAAAAATAATGACCAGGTCCGTTCTATGAGAGAAAAACACAAGAGCTAGTGATGCCTCCAAGGGTCACTTGCATGCCCATTCGATAACCCGTGGGCGGCTAACTGCGTCCTGATACGTGACAGCTGCAGCAACACTACGTTAGCAAACACATGCCCGTGCGATCTGCGTGATAAATTAATCTGTTTATGTTTCTAAATTGTGTCTGAAATAAATGTCCCGAAAGAGAAAACAAATGTGAATGTTTAGTGTTGCCACGGCACCGCCCGAAAATGTCTAGCAGTCGTGGCCGAGTGGTTAAGGCGATGGACTCGAAATCCATTGGGGTTTCCCCGCACAGGTTCGAATCCTGTCGGCTGCGGTAACTTTTTTTTTTCCCCTTTATAATTCATGTTACTTTTATGTGAGACGCCAAGGACAGTTTATTGGCACAATAGAGAGGTTTGGATTAGGGAGACGCAAGCGTTGGGCCCCCTAGCGCTTGGGGCCACAATATTGCGCATGCGCGGACCCCCTAGATTATGGGAACGCAAGCGTTGGCTAAGGGGCCCCAACGCTTGCCTCCCCCTGATCTAAAAGGCTCTAATAACTCTAGTCGTGTGTTTCCCAACTGCGTTCGACGACTACGTTGTATGAGCAGGTAAGGAATTACAATCTACAACTTTGTTGGACTGCAGTTTTAACGGTGGGTTATTTACCAGCAGTGACCATTCGGTTGCGATCCCTTCAGTTTCCCGCGATCATCCTCCTAACCATCAAGAACTCTTTTAGCTCGCAACTTGCTCTGATAGGGCTGCCTTTATTAATGCATATATCCGTTTATAGTGACCATTTAAAACTGCCGCATTGAAAAAAAAAAAAACTGAAGGCGGGAAAATCGGGCATATCATACGTATATGTAATTTCACTCCGACATCGTGCCACGTGACAACCCAGATGAAAAAAAGAAAATCGGGAAAAATAAGAACAACCTCAAAGCCCGCAAGTGACAGTTTAAGTTTACTTTTCTCGCTTAAAAAGAAAGCAAGCAAAGAAAGAAACAAAAAAAATATTATGTCCTGTGTTTTTTTTTGTTTTTTGTTTTTTTTTTGCAAATCGTGATCCTTTCAAAGGAATAAATCGTGGCCATGAAAAAAAGTAAAGTAGCGATTTCAATTCAAACGGAAGGTTGGAACAACGCGTACAAATATATAATGCTTTCTGATCATAAATTTATTGCTTCAGGACGAGCGATTTAGTCATATGTATCTATAGCTTGCTTGAGACTCGAAAAAACTGCGGCTAAAAACGACACCTTTGACGTTGGATGTGCACGTGCTTGCGCCTATCAAAATAACCATCAGCCCCATATTTATTCATTCGATATGGACACATTGGGGCCCTATATAAAAACCTGTATGTTCCCATGTAACAATAGGGCATGTACTGTATGATCTCCATATGTTCATATAGGATTTTGAATATGGGGCTTATGGCACTTTTTTTTCTTTCTTACCGGTATGTGTGCGTAATATTTGAAAGGGAAATTGTCGACTTTTAAGCACGTGGCATCTGAAGTTAACGGTACTCGCCCCTTATACGTGCTTGGGAGCTAGAACCATTTATACTTAATAATTCCCTGTGGAATCAGTGAACTTCTGATACTATATTGTACACATCGGCACATCGAATTACAAACCCGTAGGCATATTTTTCTTATGACAACTTAATGTTCGTATTCTCTTGAACAACCTCCTCCAACGGACGTCACGACCATTTACCCAAAGCACGTGGAAATAAAATATATGTTACGATCGTAACAACAATTATTGCGCTTTGAAATTAGGTAAACTTTGAGGGACAAGTGTGCAACGTCCGTAGCTCGAGAGGCTTAGTGTGTGAGTGTGCTTTTGTGGCCATTGACCGCAGTCGCGCAGCCGTCGTGAAGAAAATGGAAAAATGTCATTGTGCAACAAACAATGACATCTCGAGACATTCCACCTGTTGTGCAAACTGCGCTTGCCGAAGCAAGCCGACCAACGCTCTGCCTTCCGCGTAAGTTCTCTGTGCAGTCGTGCCCGAGTGGTTAAGGCGATGGACTTGAAATCCATTGGGGTCTCCCCGCGCAGGTTCGAATCCTGCCGGCTGCGCAATTTGAATTTTTTTTTCATTCTTGCGTATTTTCGATTTTCTTGTCAGACGCCGGAGATTGTGCCTTCGTGCAGTAAGTTCACAATCGGTGACTGAATGAGGCCAAATGCGCCTGTGCGTTGCTTTTTGGTGATGATGATGAGGATTGAATAACATGCACATTGAAACGGGGCGGTGACAAATAATCACCTAACCTGATTGGTTTAATGAGGTATGCTATACATGTTATTTTTCGTTATCTTTTCTTTTTTTTTCTGTATACTCGAAACCTACCTTGTGCCGCTATCTATGACTGTATCGGATCCGGTCGTATCAATCTCTTCCCTGCTTTTCCCCCACCAATACTCCAAGCGTCTGTGGCTTATCTCGACTGCTCACCGGTTGATGCTTCCGTCCACTTTAAACCCAAGGCTGGTCGGTCGTATCGCAGGCGACAAATTGTCGGCGTGTGCTCCGCCCGCTGTCTTCGCGGCGCCGTCAAGAGCATCGCAACCACGGAGGAAGGGAATAGATTTAATACAGCACGTTCATAGCCTACGTCACTGCTCACTTGGCGGCCGCAAGACCGTCATCACTGCATTAAAGCAGATAAAGTCGCCAAAACCGAACTTGCCTGCACAGTATTGTTTTATCTCACCACAGATAACGCTTAAGAATTCGCGTAGCCGTCGTGTAAGTTTTTTTTTTTTTTTTCCTCCCCCTCTCGGCGAAACACGTGACCTTTCAGACTCGGCACAATGCTTGGTTTCCGGTAGTTTTTAACCGGTGCGCACTTGTTCGGCTGCCCTGCCGTGGTTCTGCCGCTCGGAGGAAGCAAAAAATGTGGGAGGCAGAATTACGTCACGCAGCCAGCCTTGGCAAGCGAACGCTCCGTGTAGCCAGCAATGGTGACCCAGCACGTGACCTCTTGCGTCGATATCACGCAGAATCGAGATTTGTCTAGACGTTTGGTTACCGGTAGCTTTTATTTGATGCGCGCTCGGCCGGCAGCTGCTCGCATGGAGGAAGGAAAAATATCTTTTCCCTTCTTTTTATTTTTATTTTATTCTTCGAATTTAGGTTACTTTTATGTGAGACGCCAAGGACTGTTTATTCTCACAACAATAATCGTGTGGGTCCCAATTGCGTTCGATGACTTCATTTTATGGGCAGGTGTGAAATTACAATGTACAACTTTGTTGGACTCCGATTTTAGTGGTGGGTTATTTACGACACTGAACACTCGGTTGTGATGCCTTCAGTTTCAGGCGGTCGTATCCTAACCATCAATAACTCTTTTAGCTCGCGACTTGTTCTGGTAGGACTATATTTAAGACTGCATATATCAGTTTATAGTGACGATTTAAAAGTTTCGCACTGAAAAACTGGAGGCGGCAGAAACGGGCCTTCCATGCTTCTACAGAATTTCACTATATTGTTAAATTATATTGTGTCGCGTGAAACCGGAATGCCCGTAAGTGAGCGTTTAAGTTGGCTTTTCTCACATCAAACTTTTTTTAACGTCGTGTGTAGCCTATATGTTTGCAGATCGTGACTTTATCAAACAAATAAATCATGGTCATGAAAAAAAAAAAAGTGAAGTAGCGATTTCAAATAAACTGGAACGTTGGAACAAAGCGTATCATGCTTTCTAATCATAAATTCAATGCTTCAAGATGAGTGATTTAGTCATATATAGCTTGCTTGAGACTACGTCGCCATTGAGGTTAGATGTGCACGTGCTTGCGCCTATTAAAATAACCATCAGCCTCATATTTATTCATTCGATATGGACACATTGGGGTCCTACATAAAAACCCGTATGTTCCGATGTAAGAACAGGGCATGTACTGTATGAACTATATATGTTCATATAAGATTATTGAATATGGGGCTTATCATACTTTCTTTTTCTTACTGGTATGTGTGCGTAATATCTGAAAGGCAAATTGTCGACTTTTAAGCACGTGGCATCTCGAGTTAACGGCACTCGCCCCGTATACGTGCTTTTGCGCTAGTACAATTTATATTTAATAATTGTCTGTGGAATCAGTGAATTTCTGATACGTTATTCTACAAAGTCAGGAACCATTTTTTCTGCACTCACAAACTGGATGTGCCTTAAAACCGTAGGCATACAACTCAATGGTCGTATTCTCTTGAGCAACATCCTCGAACGGACGTCACGAACATTTACCCAAAGCACGTGGAAATAAAATATATGTTACAAATTGATTATGATCGTAACGAGAATTATTTCGCTTTGAAATTAGGCAATATTTTGAGAACAAGTGTGCAACGTCCATGGGTCAAGAGGATTAGTGTGTGAGTGTGCTTTTGTGGCCATTGACCGCACATCGCGCAGCCGTCGTGAAGAAAATGGAAAAATCTCATTGTGTTACAAACAATGAAATCTCGAGACATTGAACCTTTTGTGCAAACTGCGCATGCCGAAGCAAGCCAGCCAATACTCTGCCTTCCGCGTAGCTCCTCCGTGCAGTCGTGGCCGAGTGGTTAAGGCGATGGACTTGAAATCCATTGGGGTCTCCCCGCGCAGGTTCGAATCCTGCCGGCTGCGCAATTTACATTTTATTTTCTTTTTGCGCATTTTTCGGTTTTCTTGTCAGATGCCGGAGATTGTGCCTTCATGCAGCAAGTTCACAATCGGTAACTTAATTAGGCCAAATGCGCCTGTGCGTTGCTTATTGGTGATGAAGATGATGATGATTTAATGGCATCCGCTTTGAAACGGGGCTAGGGTGGCTAGAACCCACCTTAATGGCACGGTGACACTTAATCACCTAGCCTGCTTAATTTAATGAGGTATGATATACATGTTTATATATATATACACACACTCCAAATCTACCCTGTACCGCTGTAAATGACTGTAATGGATCCGGTCGTATCAATCTCCTCCCTGCTTTTCTTCCTTTTTTTTTCCCGATGGATAGTTTTCCGCATTGCGTGTTCCGTATACTACCAGCATATTTTTGTATTCGAAGCTCTGTTTTTCTTTTTCGATCCTGATCTTTTTTTATATGTATACTGCTGATGAAAATCAATTCAACTTCAACTTTAAAACTAAAACCTATCGTGCGCTCTGACGTGACGATCACGTGACGATCACCGATGCGCTTGGCCTCAACTGTGCTACGCAATGCTCCCTCTTATGGTTCTCTCCTTACGAAGTCTGCTCACGCTGAAAGCGGCCCGCGGCGCGGCAAGCAATAAGCGCATATCACACGTATGCGTGACGAGCGAACGTGTACCATAACGCTTGACGATGTGTGTGGTCTCGGATATTGTGTAGACATCAAGGCCCAAACATTTTGCTGAACTAAAAAAAAAATAATAACACGAATTGCCACACGCTTCCATTAACGTCCTCGACTCCTTCCATCTGCCCTTATCGTCACTTGTCCTACTACCTCCTTCATTCTCTTCGACCCACACTACCTCCACTCCCTCGATCACAGAGTACCTGGATAGAAGAAAGTGCTTCAGGGTAAATATCCCTCTGACTGCTTAGCATTCCAGGCCTATAGCTATCGGCCAGTCTTATCAGTAATGTTTCTCGTTCCCTACGCCATACATTTAACCTCTTCAATTCCAGCTTACTTACAAGACGTGATATTTCTTGTTGTAGCTTTATATAAAATTCTTTCTATCATGCGTTCGCAAAGCTACATGATTCCTATCGTCCACGAAAAGAAAAGAAAAGCGCTATTAATCCGAGTGGATAAGACAGTCGTTCTTCCTTCAGTCTGCCCTATTGACAAATCTATTTTTTATTAATTTTTTTTTATTTTAGCGTTCAGGAAGAAGTGGACTCAACTGCATGCGTGTTGAAGGCGCAAACAAAGGAAAAAAAGAAGAACGCTCTGAAAACCATGTGCCGCATTCCGATTTTTTTATTATCCCCGCATTACAGCTAGCAGTAATATGCGAACGTTATCAGCACCTATTGTTGATCGTGTTTATAGAATGTCACTCATTGTGAGGTAAGCGCCAATTTAGTGTTAATTAATTCACCTCACATCTAACCGAAGAACAACTTCGCTATATACGCTATTCGTAATAAACGTGCACGCTGATATCGGGAGAAAAAATAATGACCAGGTCCGTTCTATGAGAGAAAAACGCAAGAGCTAGTGATCCCTCCAAGGGTCACTTGCATGCGCTTTTGATAACCCGTCGGCGGCTGACTGCGTCCTGATACGTGACAGCTGCAGCAACACTATGTTATCAAGCACATGCTCGTGCGATCTGCGTGATAAATTAATCTGTTTATGTTTCTAAATTGTGTCTGAAATAAATGTCCCGAAAATGTGCAAATTTAGTGTTGCCACTGCACGGCCCGAAATGTCTAGCAGTCGTGGCCGAGTGGTTAAGGCGATGGACTCGAAATCCATTGGGGTTTCCCCGCACAGGTTCGAATCCTGTCGGCTGCGGTAACTTTTTTTGCATCTTTTTTTATTATTTTCCTTTTCAAACTGCCTCAAGCGACATTATGTTAGGGTATATGTTGTAAACGGTTCCGCAACAGAGCGATATTTCACGGCTAGTGTCGATCACTACACGTCACCTATTGTATATAGCGAAGATCAACTTCGCTATATACAATATTCGTTATAAGCGTGCACGCTGATAGCGGGAGAAAAAATAATGACCAGGTCTATTCTATTCGAGAACAACGCGAGTGTCATGCCTCCAAGGGTCACCTGCAAGGGTGCTGCACCTGTCACGTGTCACGCTATGTTATCAAACACATGCCCGTGCGATATGCGTGACAAATGAATCTGTTTATGTTTCCCACACGCGTATATTGCGTCTGAAGTAAATGCCACGAAAGAACAAAATATAAAAATATATTGTGGCCACTGCATGGTCAGCATAATGTATAGCAGTCGTGGCCGAGTGGTTAAGGCGATGGACTCGAAATCCATTGGGGTTTCCCCGCACAGGTTCGAATCCTGTCGGCTGCGGTAACTTTTTTGCATCTTTTTTTATTATTTTCCTTTTTCAAGCTGCCTCAAGCGACATTATGTTAGGGTATATGTTGTATACGGTTCCGCAATAGAGCGATACTTCACGGCGAGTGTCAATCACTACGCGTCACCACTGCCGCAAATTCGCAATTATTCACATGTCCGCAGTTATTTATAATAAATCAATGACAATGTAGAGTAACTCTTGAGATGACAAGAGAGGCAAGTGAGGGTAGCCAGATTCTTCAACAGCACCGGGGTTGACGAAGCGCATTCTACCGCATTCCCCGGGACATGTCTGCAATAGCGTTGTATATTCTCAGCATTCCGCTCAAAAGTGAGAACGTTTGAGGGCAAACCGACTGCGCAAGAATAACACCGGCAAATAAGCGAGGGCTGCAGTCGAACCTCGACATACCGAACGCGGATATACCAAATTATCGGGTATAACGAAATAACTCTGAGACTTAGTACCACGCTCGCTAAACTTATATTATTATAAGCTGCTACATCGAAACTGAGAATACGAGATCCTATTGGATGATAGTTCACATTCTGGTAGAAAACATTTATTCAACCAGCAGAAACAAGTTGTAATGGCGCATCCTGGGTGCGCGTGAACGTCTTGGCTAGCTGCTTATCTTGGCTGGTCCGCTGCAGTCGGAAAAGTCAAAAGTGCCGTTACCCTGCGATCACGCAGAACGCACGAACACGTGTTTGAAATTTAGCACTGCGCCTGTCATGAATCGGCACGAATCCAGCCGCCGACGGGTTATCAAAATCACAGGACACCCCTTGCTGGCCCGTCGGGGGCATCACGCTATCGTTTCTCCCCCATATATTGGCCCAATATATGGGAGAGAAACGTGCACGCTTATAACGCCAGCGTGCACGCTTATAACGAATATCGGATATAATATATAACGAAGTTAATTTTGTGTTGGAGGTGGCTTCATTATAACGAGGTTCGAATCTGCTGGCGTTACGGTGTTAAGAGGGTCGATGTGCGCGTGCTCTGAACGTGGTGGAAGGCACAGGCTCACATAAGTATGGCACCCGGCACGCTAAAGTTGATAAGGCGGTCTATGTAGACTTGTTCATGGCGCCGGAGACGCCAGCTTCTTGACTGGCAACAGTCACGCGTGTGTGAGCGTCGTGAACCTGCTGCTGTAAGAAGCCTATTTGTGTGTTATACATGCAGAATGATTGCCACAGTCCAGTTCAGAGCGTGGTGAGTCCACCGATATTTCTCTCTGAAGGCGTCTGCAGAGCGTGACGTCAGAGCGAGTTAGCTGCAGTGCTGCCAGTACATCAGTGAACCCGAACGGAATTCATGCTTGCAGGGGTGTAGCGCTAAATTGACATGGAGCGAAAGAAAGAAAAAAATATACTACGAGGTTCGTGCCATGTCAGTCCTGCATCGGGGAACAGCTGTACCAATTCACCCTGCTTACTATTCTTCCTCAACGAAAGGAATGTTGCGCAAACTCTACTGTCGTGAATGTCGGTGGATGAGAATATTGGCGGTTAGGGGACGAGCTTCCTGAAACTGTACTTTGTAAAGCGTTAATAACGATGACGAGTGTCTGCGTTCGACCATATCCGGCCATTTTTTCTTCTTGTTGTTGGAGCTTAATGCGCATGCGCGAAGGCAGCTCCATTACTTTTGCGCAGGCGCAGTATTAACATGACGAAATTAACCAACATCAACAAATGATAAATAAATCAGTCAATCAATCATGCTTATTTAACTAACCCAGGAACAACCCTAAGGTCTGAGTGCTGGCGCACGCATATACATTAAAAACCAAAAAGCAAGAACACTGCAGGGGAATATCATTAAAAAAATGAATGAATGAAGAGAACAATTGTGAAAAGGAGAGAGTACCTACAACAGAGCGCAAAGTAAATACAAAAGAAAAAGGAGCAGAACTTTAACACTGCATGAAACTATAACACAACAAGGCAAAGCTCGGAAAAGAACGATGACAGCGAATTATGAAAGATATCAAAATAACGAAAATAAGCGTTATAAAAACTCTGTATTCTGTGGACGGTTGAGTGTTGGTGATGACAGGCAGGAGCGTGGAAAGATCTGTGTTCTCTGGTGATGTTGCGCGGAATACGAAACATGATACAGCCGAGGAGTTCGGAACAGAGCAGGATATCGTGAAGGAGTTTGAAGAGAAACAGAAGGTCAGCGCGATTACGCGAGTAGCGAAGTAAGGGCAGTGATAGCAATCCAACCGTGCTAGTACAAGGTCCAATGTCCAGGTTTGCAAAGTGGCGATTATGTGTGCTTAGAAACTTTTTCTGGACCCGATCTATAATGTCACTGTTGGATCTGGAAGAGCCATTCCAGACGATCGACGCATATTCGAGTTGAGGAAGACAGATTGTTGTGTACAACTTGTGGAATGGTGTAGGAGACTTGGATTCCCTTGATAGTCTGCAGAGCCAAGAGAGCGCGTACCCCGCATTGCAACACGCTTAGTGTGAGCCGAAAAGTGTAAGGTTGCATCAAAAAGTACACCGAGATCATTGATCTCGCACACCTTACTCAACGGTACAGAATCTACAGAATAAGAAAAATAAACACTTGCTGTTTCGCGTGTGAAAGTCATTACTTTGGTCTTCGTAGCAGCATTCAAGGTAAGGCTATTATCCTTGCACCATTCAGAAAAAGAAAACAGGTCAGACTGCAGGGTGCGACAGTCATCGGCATATAGAAGGAAAGAAGAGTTCAGGATAGCAGGAAGAGCGTCATTAACTAAAATTAAACAAAGGAGTGGTCCTAGTACTGACCCGTAAAACACGAGTAGTTTCCCACATGTGAGGGAAAGTGAAAGTAGTCAAAGAGTTTTGAAATATAAATTGATATAATAATAATAATAATAATAATAATAATAATAATAATAATAATAATAATAATAATAATAATAATAATAATAATAATAATAATAATAATAATAATAATAATGTTTAAAAGAAGATTTTTGCCGTGTGTCATTTCGTTTGCGGTTATACATGTGCTCAATTTCGTTCGCACAGGCATGAAGCTCCCAAATGAACACACCTGGACACAATGTCTTGAGAATATTCAGCTGAGGATGTTGCTCGGATATATGTCAAGTTAGGTTCGCCACAAGTCGAGCAGATAGATGTTGTGTTGAAAATTAATCCTGGGCATGGTGTTGAGGACGTCCTCAGTACGTGCCATAAAAATCTTGGACGTTCGGATCATTCCGGGACATCTACGGGATGTGTTATTTTATCTGGAAAACTGAGCAGAGAGGTGTATAAAAATGCCGAAAAGTGACCAATGAAACTTTCTCACCGTGAAAAGATCCATTACTGAGACACGCGTGACTGAGAAGAAAAAAAAAGTCAATTTTGCTTTTCAAACAGTTCACACTGTATATTTAAATGCGCGATTGCCGCACATTTCTTGAAGTAAATGTCGCCTATCGGCAGACTTTCATCCGGATGCGAGCGCAGCTACCTTGACCTTAGCACAGTTTCGTCGCTGTGATAAAGAGAAACGAAAAAAAAAATCATTTTGATTCAAACAACGATAAACCCTGAAGTAGAGTAAGTGAAGTAGAGTGTAAGCGAACCTTCGGTGTCACTAGCTGATTGCGAGATGGCGTTTTTAGATGCTACTGTGTGACGTCAACATATCCATTGTTGGATCGCCAATCAGATGTATTCATTTTTCTCTGTATATATGTCATTTTCACCAATTAAACATTCAGTTGCGAGTCTGCGCACGTCTTGTCTGCCTCGTCCTTGTCCGTGTGGGTTAGCGCAGTTAAAATATACCACGAATGAAAAGCCAGCGTGCTATCGGAGCATCCTACTTGACATGCGAACGATTGTGTTTTCACGTTTGCTAAAGCTCTTGAAATAATGCTTGGCTCGAGTTCTATGTCATCGCATCTTGTACTTGCAGTCGTGGCCGAGTGGTTAAGGCGATGGACTAGAAATCCATTGGGGTCTCCCCGCACAGGTTCGAATCCTGTCGACTGCGTAACTTTTTTTTTTCCCCCTTTATAATTCATGTTACTTTTATGTGAGACGCCAAGGACTGTTTATTGGCACAATAGAGAGGTTTGGATTAGGGAGACGCAAGCGTTGGGCCCCCTAGCGCTTGGGGCCACAATATTGCGCATGCGCGAACCCCCTAGATTATGGGAACGCAAGCGTTGGCTAAGGGGCCCCAACGCTTGCCTCCCCCTGATCTAAAAGGCTCTAATAACTCTAGTCGTGTGTTTCCCAACTGCGTTCGACGACTACGTTGTATGAGCAGGTAAGGAATTACAATCTACAACTTTGTTGGACTGCAGTTTTAACGGTGGGTTATTTACCAGCAGTGACCATTCGGTTGCGATCCCTTTAGTTCCCAGCGATCCTCATACTAACCATCAAGAACTCTTTTAGCTCGCAACTTGCTCTGATAGGGCTGCCTTTATTAATGCTATTATTAACTCTATTTATTATTAACTCTAGTCGTGTGGGAGGCGGACTAGTCCGCCGGGAAGTGCGGACGCGCAAACATCGGCTCCCGTTTCCTCAAATGTTTTCGGTGGTAAAGTCCGCGAAAACCCTTGATTATTGTGCACCATTCAACGCAGTTTGTTGCGGTGATCAAGCCGATACCGGATTTATTTCGGTAGGTGCTTTTTTGGAACTATTATACGACTTCGAACTTTTCGCGACGCCGTGCGGAGCTAACCCTAACGGGCTAACACCGGTGACGAGAACGGGCTAGGCCTCGGCCTAACTCGGTGGTGGTGGGGCATCATGCCCGAAGTCGAGATGGTGGAGGGGGTAGAAATCACCCCCGAAGAAGCAAGGTGCCCCGGCTGGACCACGGCAACGGGCAAGAATAAGAAGGCAAGGCAAGAGGCTCCCAAGTCGACGCCGAGCCCGGTAAAGCAGGGAGGCAGCAGGGGCGGCCGCCGCAGGGCAGCCCCGCGGAACGCGCTGAAGAAGCTGGCCGCCGCCTCAAGGCTCCCGAACCTGCCTCGGGACCATATTCGAGTCATCGTTAGGCCACGGGGTGGCCTCGACGTGAAAAAGATCAGCACTATTAGGGTGGCACAAGCGCTGGCTATGGCGGCGGCGCTTTCCCCCGAAGAGGTAGGCGAAGACATCGTCTGCCCTAACAACGTGCAAAACATCTACGTTGTCTCAACACCAGAAGAAAGGAATGCGCGTGCTTACGCGATAGTTCAACAGATCCGCCTGCGCGAAGGGGTCTTTGAGGTGGCCGCGTACATGGCCGCCTCGGACAATACGTGCAAGGGTGTTGTGAGGGGAGTCGACGCCGAGTTCAACGACGCTCAGCTCTACTCAATGATTGTAAACCACCGGAACCCCACCGCATTGGAGGTGCGTCGCATCAAGACCACCACCACGGTTATCGTCCTATTCGACGGACTGAGGGTGCCGAACTTTGTCATGTGCGGCGCGGGCATGCTGCCCTGCGCTCTATACAAAAGGCAAGTGGATGTGTGCTACGGTTGTGGGGAACTGGGCCACAGGGCCGATGTATGTCCGACCCCAAGTGTGAAGAAGTGCAGGGGATGCGGAGCAGCGTCCCCCACCGAAGACCATCAGTGTGAGGCGAGATGCGGCATATGCGGGGGCCCTCACCCAACGGCTGACCGTAAGTGCGAGCATCGCTTCCAAACGCCATATGTCGTTAGGCAGAGACGCCGAAGACGCCGGCGGAAGAAAACTGCCGCCGCCAAGAAGGGCGCCAACGCGGCATACGAGGAGAGCCAGCACTGACGTCAGCGCTAAGGAAGAGGAGTTCTTCGAGGGGGCGCTCCCGCTCCAGAGGGCGCTCCCGCTCGCGGGGGCGCTCCGTGCAAGGAGGGCGCTCTCAGTCTAGGGGCCGCTCCAAGTCTAAGGCGCGCATCCCAGGTGGTTCCACCTGGGCCGACAAAGTGAAACAGACGAAGCCGACGGGCCAGACGAAACATGCCGCCGCACAGGTGAGCGAGCGGGCGCACGATCCCAGGATCGCGCAGTTGATGAATGAAAACGCCCGGTCAAGGAGGAAAGCA